>NC_138890.1:26727384-27026474 GCF_965194825.1 Balaenoptera physalus
GTGCCAAACAAACCCTTACACCCTCCTCACCCAAGTGCCAGGGAGCACTCAGTATTTCTCTGTTTCGGACCTCAAAAATGCATCTTTCTGTATTCCCCTTCATCCAAACTCAACACCTTTTTGCCTTTGAACGGAGGGACCCTGACACCCTGGAGGCTACCCAATACACCTGGACAGTGCTTCCGCGGGGTTTTCGGGACAGCCCCATCTTTTTGGAAATGTGTTAGCTACGGAACTGAGGGAACTGAGCCTTGAGAAGGGAACTCTGCTACAATATGTTGATGATTGATTGACAAGTAGTGAGACCAAATAAGATTCAGAGCAAAATACTGTTAGGGTCCTAAATTTTCTGGCAAAGAGGGGATATAAAGTCTCTCCAACCAAGGCTCAGATCTCACAACAAGGGTTCAATATTTAGGATTTGTTTTGACCCCAGGGGCACGACCCCTGGCCATAGATCGAAAAACAGCAATTAGTGTATAACCACCCCCAACCACAAAGAGGCAACTCCGAGGCTTTCTCGGGATGGCTGGGTTCTGTCGTATCTGGATTCCAAATTATGGCCTTACAGCAAAACCCCTATATGAGGTTCTAAAGGGAGAAGAAAGGGAAAACCTTCAATGAAATAGGGACCACCAGCGGGGCTTTGAGACTCTAAAGACTGAGTTGAGGGACTTCCCTGGTGGTCCAGTGGGTAAGACTCTGCTCTCCCAATGCAGGAGGCCCAGGTTCGATCCCTGGTCAGCGAACTAGATCCTACATGCTGCAACAAAGAGCCGGTGCAGCCAAAATTAAAAAAAAAAAAAAAAGACTGAGTTGAGCAGAGCACCAGCACGGGGGCTTCCAAATTTGGACAAGCCCTTTACCCTATACATTCACGAGAGGTCAGGGATAGCGCTAGGACTCGTGACCCAAAAGCTGGGACCAGATCAGAGACCAGTGGTTGACTTTTCAGAACAACTGGACTCAGTGGCCCTGGGAATGGCCAAGCTGCCTGCGGGCAGTAGCAGCCACAACCCTGTTGGTTAATGAGGCTTCCAAGCTTACCATGGGACAACACTTAGATGTATTAACGTCTCATCAGGTACAATCTGTGCTGGAAGTCAAAGGACATCATTGGTTGACTGGAGGAAGGTTAACAACATGTCAGGCCCTCCTAACGGACACCCCAGACATTGCCATAAAGGTGTGCCAAACCCTGAACCCAGCAACCCTGCATTCAGAGGTCGAGAGTGGAGACTTACTGCATCAGTGTATACAGACCAGAGAACAAACTTACTCCAGCAGGCCTGATCTTCTAGATGAACCTCCTGACAGCTCTGAGGTCGAACGGTTTACTGATAGGAGCAGTTTTCTAGAAATGGGAACCTGGAAGGCGGGGTATGCCATAGTTAGTCTAGATGAAGTCATAGAAGCCAAGGCCCTGCCACCCCAGACATCAGCCCAGAAGGCTGAACTAACTGCATTAATGAGAGCTTTGCAATTAGGGAAGGATAAGAAATTAAATATTTTTACTGACTCTAAATATGGGTTCCACGTGCTACATGCTCATGCTGCCATTTGGAAAGAAAGAGGAATGTTAACCGCTAGAAATTCCCCCATAAAACATAAAGATTTGATCTTGGATCTTTTAGAAGCGGTGCAGCTCCCGACCCAGGTGGCAGTAATCCACTGCAGGGGCCATCAGAGGGATGGATCCTTTGTGAGCCAAGGGAACAGCAAAGCTGATCAAATTGCAAAACAGGCAGCTCGACTGTAGGAACCTGAACAAGTTATGGCCCTAGTGACTGGCCCCCGTGAACTCCCTAGCCTCCCCCAGTATTCCCCATAGGAACAAGAAAATGCTGAGAAATGGGGCTATGAGAAAGGAAGCACAGGCTGGTACAAAAAGGAGGATAAGGTTCTAATCCCTGAGGCCCAACCATGGAAACTCACTAAGAGCTTACATGACGCCACCCACTATGGGAGGGATGCACTGTGGAACTTGAAGCAAAAGACTTTTTCAGGGACGGGGCTTAAAAGAACAGTAAAACAAGTAACGCTTGCCTGTGGTTTATGTGCCCGGAATAACCCACAGGCCCATCCAATTCCCCCTTCGTTACTCAGGCCAATTCAACACGGAGGGACATAGCCGGGGAAAGATTGGCAGTTAGATTTCACCCAAATGCCCCCACGATCAGGATATAAATATCTTTTGCTGTTTGTTGATACTTTCACAGGATGGGCTGAAGCCTTCCCCATGCAATCTGAAAAGACTATGGAAATCTGTAAGTCCCAATTAAAAGGAATAATTCTTTGGTTTGGACTTCCAAAGTCCCTCTAAAGCAAAAATGGGTCTGCTTTTATAGCCAAAATCACACAGGGGTTCACAACCACCCTAGGGATAGACTACAAGCTACACATCTCTTAGCACCCACAGTCTTCAGGAAAGGTAGAGAAAATGAACCATCCTTTAAAGAAAACCTTAGCAAAGCTCTACCAAGAAACTCATGAACCCTGGACCAACTTCTTCCTATTGCACTCCTCGGGGTCTGTGTAGCTCCCAGGAGTGGTCTGAGTCTTAGCCCATTTGAAATGACCTGTGGGAGGCCTTTTCTAACTACTGACATTCTACTGGATGAGGAAGTGAACCAGGCCCTGAGATACATTATTAATCTAGGACAAGCTCAGAAGGCAATCCAGGACTATGCCCACAGGGCACTGCCAGCTCGACTATAAAAATATAGAGGAAGGAGCAATTCCTTCACAAATAAACCCCGGGGACCAAGTTCTTCTTAAAGCCTGGAAAGAGGGGTCCCCCAAAGGCCAACTATTGCCAAAATGGAAGGGCCCCTATAAAGTAACTTTAACCACCCCCACTGCTGTCAACCTGCAAGGGACAGCTAGTTGGGTACATTTGTCCAGACCAAAGCTTTTACATCCAGAAACCCCGCAGGTCGCAAAAGAAGAACAATACACCTGTGAACCAGTGGAAAATCTGAGCTACCCATTCAAAAGAGAGGCACCATCGACAGATACTTTGTGTGATAACTAATACTTCCTACCGCACCTGGAAATACATGCCCAGGCAGAGTGGCTTCATAATTTTGGTAGGGGTGATATCTCCTCCACTGTCTGGTCAGCAGTTAAAGAAGTCCTCCAGAAGTTAAGCTGGTTCCTTCCCTTTCTAGGCCCTTTAATGGCTATCGTTGTCCTTCCCCTTTTTGGCCCTTGTTTATTTAACTTTTTGGTTAAGTTTGTGTCTTCTAGGCTCCAATAGTTTCAAGTAAGACTCATAATGGCTCAAGGAATTCAGCCCATTCCAGCGGAGGATGGCCCAGGTCCCTACAGGTCCTTGGAACAGTCAGCAACTGTACCTCTAGGGTAGGCTAGGGCCTACAGCCCCTGTCCAGCAAGAAGAAGTTTCAGAAGAACAGACCTTTGGCGCCTTACCCCTTAAGAATAAGGGGTGTAGAATCCCTTAGGGGGGAAGAGACAGGGGATGAGACAAGGGACCTGGGACCCTTTGCTACAGTGCTGCAATGCTTGCACCTGGACAAATGTCTCCTCAAGCAACAAAATACAAAGAAACTATAAGGAACTAAAAATAACTGCATGCATGCCCACGCAGTTGGGGCAAATTATGGACAACAAGATACAAAGAGACCAAAAAAACCCCACTGCCAGTTATGAAGAGCCGGGAGCAAAAGCAGGGAGACAGGAGCAAAAGAAGGGTACTGTGCACACTCCCTCCACACAACACCACCTAAGGGGTGGGCAAACCACAGTTTGGGCCCGACCCTTGGACACACCCCTACCCTCACCCCATATAAAGAACCAGCTCGGCCCCCGCTCAGCAAGCGAGCGAGAGAGCAAGGGAACCTGTTATTTGTTTTCACTCTTCCCCTGCTGCAGCAGGGGCCCCAATAAAGCCTGGCCTAAATTTCTTGCCTGGCCTCTTATCAATTTCTATTGATTAAGGAAGGCCAAGGACACTGGTTAGTAACAAACACATCTACTTGAAGGCATATGAGAACTACAAGATAGTGAAGAATTACCAGGCTAGGATTCAAGCAAGGATGGAGAGCCAGAGGGATGATGCTGGTATTTTACCCTGGGAGCATTTGCTGATCCCAGAGTGGATAACAGAAATGTGGAGGTGAGCTTTTGACAACCTCCCAGGGCCAAGAGCACAAGGATTAGAAGCCTGATAAGGGCAGGACGGAGGGGACCCAAGTGAAACCACTGCCTCTGTAGGGCCCTCAAAGGCTACACCCATGAATAACAGTAAACCTGATGTTAACAGGCCTCATAGGTACTGTAGTTCTCCTTCAAATAATCAAAACCCCTAAAATTGGCCTCGGGTGATGCAGTATTGCTAGTGCTCACAAGCTCCAGGCAGAAGCAAAGGTGAATCCTCTCCGAAGGGGAACAACATCTTAGGTTTCAATGATTTCTGCAAACAGTTTTACAAACAAAATGTCTAGCACACAATTAAAAAACAACTAGGCATATAGGAAAATATTAAAGCTAAAGCTGGCAGAAACAATGAACATTAGAAGTTGACCAATAGGGGTGCCAGATACTGGAGTAATCTGAGTATAAAATCACTGTGCTTACTATCTTTGAGGAGACATAGGAAGTGATTCGAAATTTTCAGCAGAGAGCTAAAAACAAAAGTTTAAAAAGGAACGAAGTGTTCTAAAACCAGGTAGCAGTAATGGTTGTGTAACTCTGAATATACTAAAAAACAAACAAACAAACAAACAAATCCACTGGTTGTACAGGCATACCTTATTTTATTGTGCTTCGCTTTATTGCACTTTGCAGATACTGTGTTTTTTACAACTTGAAGGTTTGTGGCAATCCTGGATTGAGCAAGTCTAGAGGCACCATTTTTCTGAGAGCATTTGCCCCCTTCGTGTCTCTGCTTCACATTTGGGTAATTCTCACACTACTTCAAACCTTTTCATTATTATTGTATTTGTTATGGTGATCTGTGATAAGTGATCTCGGATGTTACTATTGTAACTGTTTTTTCATTTTCAGCAAGAAAGTATTTTTAATTAAGGTTTAATTAAGCATTTTTAGATATAATGCTGCTGAACATTTCACAGATGACAGTATAGTGTAAACATAACTTTTATATGCACTGGGAAGCCACAAAATTCATGTGACTCACTTTATTGTGATATTCACTTTATTGCAGTCTGGAACTGAACCCACAATATCTCTGAGATTTGCCTGTATAATTTTAAAGGGTGAATTTTATGGTATATGAATTATACCTCAAGAAAAGTTTTATTAAGAAAAAAAGAAACAAGTAAAAAGTCTAGACATGAAACAAGAATAACTGAAATGAAATATTCAGTGTATCGGCACAATAGTGGATGTTGTCATAAGCCTCCAACAATCATTAAATTAGTTTGGAGCGCTATCCTTCCTACCTCTGCTTGTCCATGTCTTCTCACTTTGGATGAGACTTTGAAAAAATTTGCAAAATCTTTTTCTTACCAATTCCAAGAGAGAGGAAACATGCTAAAAAATTGAGGAAACGGTAGAACCAGTAAGATGGGTTGACTCTTCCTTCAGGACATCAAAAAACTAGTAGGGACAAAGCTGAATCAACTGGAATCTCTCTCTTAGTGATTTGAACTGGGGTATACTCAGAGAATAACCAGTTAGAAATGGAAGTTGAGAGGCTGAAATACCATGAAATAGTGAGGGATCAGAGAGGCCATGAGGGTCCAAGTGCAAGCTGAAGTTAGAAAGGAGCTGAAACTCAAGGGTGATTCCTGAATTTCTGGCTTTGGTGACCGGGTAGATGGAGGTAGCATTTACAGAGTTAGAAAAGATGGGCACAGGACACTGGTGTACTGAAGAGAAGGAATCAAAAGTTCAATTTTAAAGTGAGACCTCCAAAAAAACCAAGTTTAATTTTGCACACGTTTTAAATTTGAGATGCCTATGACACAACCAAAGAGGGATGTTGCTTGTCTACATACATCTGGGGCTCGGAGGAAATGTCTGGGCTGGGGATATAAATTTGAGAATAGGGTATGAAGTGGGTAGTTGAGAAAAATGAAGTAGGAGAGACAGACCAGAGAGATATATGTAAACTATGAAAAGAAACAGAGATTTTATCCTGAAGGTCATGTGTGACATCGGCTTTATGTTGGAGACAGGTGACTGCTGCAACATAAAGAACATACTGGAGCAGCAGAAAAGTGGTAAGTAGGGCCTTTACAGTAATCCAGGTAAGAGATGGGAATTCTCATATGCAGTTTTATATCCTAACTTTTTCCCCTTACATCATAAGCATTTTAACACCACCACTAAAAGTTCTCGGGAAACACATAGTTTGAAATGGCTAAGTAACCTACACACCTGTGAATGTACATAATCTACTTAACCACTATTATATAGTTAGGCATTTTGGCTATTTTCAGTTTTTTGTTAGGAACCTTAATTCTTTCACATCCTCTGTGCTAGGTAAAACCATTTTCCCCTGCCTTGGTGACAAAATCTCTGGCAAATATCATTGTTTTTCTAAAATTATTTCAGCAAGTCTAGTTACCAAGTTTTACTTTCACATTTGATTTAAACTTTTTCTCATCCAGCTCAAGCTTAAACTAGACTTAAAAGCTTGCAGTGAAAGAGACAGGAATGGCTGGGATGATACTCACCAACTGCACCATGTGATTCCCTATATTTCAAATATTTTCAAGTGATGTGACCAATCAGGGGTTACTATTCAACATATATAAACAGCTAATACAACATCAAAAAAACAAACAACCTGATTAAAAAATGGGCAGAAGAACTGAATAGACACTTTTCCAAAGAGGAAATGCAGATGGCCAACAGGCACATGAAAAGATGCTCAACATCACTAATCATCAGGGAAATGCAAATCAAAACCGCAATGAGGTATCACCTCACACCTGTCAGAATGGCTAAAGAACACAAATAACAAACGTTGGTGAGGATGTGGAGAAAGAGAACCCTTGTACACTGCTGGGGGCAATGGAAATTGGTGCAGCCACTGTGGAAAACAGTATGGAAATTTCTCAAAAAACTAAAAATAGAACTACCATATGACCCAGCAGTTCTACTCCTTGGGTACATACCCAGAAAATACAAAAACACTAATTTGAAAAGATACATATACCCCAATTTTCATAGCAGCATTATGTACAACAGCCAAGATATGGAAGCAATCTAAGTGTCCGTCAACAGATGAATGGATAAAGAAGATGTGGTGTGTATGTATATGTGTGTGTGTATATATATGTATATACACACACACATATACATACATACACACACACACACAATGGAAAAGAATTAAATTCTGCCATTTGCAGCAACATGGAAGGACTTGGAGGGCATTATGCTAAGTGAAAGAAGTCAGAGAAAGACAAATACTGTATGATATCACATATATGGAATCTAAAAAAATACAACAAACTAGTGAATATAACAAAAAAGAAGCAGACTCACAGACATAGAGAACAAAGTAGTAGTTACCAGTGGGGAGAGGGAAGGAGGGAGAGGCAATACAGGGTTAGGGGATTAAGAGATACAAGCTATTAGGTATAAAATAAACCACAAGGATATACTGTACAACACAGGGAATACAGCAAGTATTTTATAATAACTATAAGTGCAGTATAACCTTAAAAAATTGTGAACCACTGTATTATGTACCTGTAACATATAATATTATACATCAACTATACTTCAATTAAAAGAAAAAAAAAATCACCCAGGAAGCTGTGTTCAAGATATTGCAGAACAAGACGGTGGATCCTCTAACGACTTTAGCCCCCAGTGACCATGTGGAGCACAGCCCTCTGTCAATCCACACAGGACATGAGGCATAAGAAATCATAAACTTTATTGTGATAAGCTGCTGAGATTTTAGGGTTGTTTGCTAGTACAGTATAACCTAGCCTGTCTCAACTAATCTGCCTCTTCATCATTTCTGCCACTTGGTTCTTCTCTTCTTCCCCACGCACTATGTTGTGCCTGGCTCCTCCAGGACTGGAGGAGTAAAAGAGGAGTTAAGGGGGGAAGGAAAGGTAAGCACTTATAGTGGATACCCCTGGTGCTCCACCCAGATCCCCCTTAAAGGTTTCTCTTTGCCCCTCCCCCAGCTTGTGTCTTTTGCTTCTAACAGCCCACACCTGAGACTCTTCAAAAGGCCTACTCAAGGGCTACTGGAGCCACTGTGCCCACAGGCAGAGTCAGAAGTGCTTGGGGAATTTACATCCACCCACCCTGAGACAGGCCTTAGCCAGTGACTGACTGGTGTGGGAGTATGAAAGCCCAGCTTCCTGGCAACAGTCAGGACAAAAACTCTGAGGCCCAATTTATGTTCCAAAGTTCCCCTGCAGCATCAAGCTGAAGCTACCCTCCATGGGACTTTGAGATCACACACTTGCTTTGCTTTGCTTTTCCCCTCCTGTATCCTGCTTCTCCTATTCATTTTCCAGTTTTTCCTGGGAGCATTTCCTAAATAGATTACTTGCACACAAAGTCCCATTTCACAGTCTGCTTCTGAAGAACCGTACCTAAGACATTTGGAACTCGTAGTGGTCACAGGAAACAGACTCTAAGGATGAGATTTTGGAATCTGATCACTTGCTGGTCAGATGGCAATAAAGATGCCATCACTGATGGTAAGTGCAGTGTTATTATCACCTGATATGCCATAACACTGACATTACTAAAATATGTACCTGTGGTAAACTGGAATCAGATACAACTGAAAAGAGTTGTATGGGCTTGTGCAATACAAAGGAAACAATAACTTAAAGGACTATGGAATTAGTTCATTATTGCTGGATGCTACTGATGCATGGAAGAGAGAAAACGACAAGCTCAGGGCAGACAATTACCAATTTAAGGCAAGATGTGAAAATCAGAAGGTCTCACTAACAGCTTTCAAAAAAGACTGTCATCTACTGTAGCTGGAAGGTAAATTGTGCTAAAGACCAGGCACAAGACTATGCTGTAAGAATAGTAGAATTTCAGCAGTGGCTAACTTTACAGCCTCAATAAGTCTCCTACACCAAAGTTAGGCCCCTGATAGGGATGAAGTGGGATGCTGAGACTTGGGATAGGGATATCCAGAAAGATGCACTTGAGAATACTGAACCTGAGATCCATTTGAACATTCTGGGCATGCAAAAGTGAATTACTTCCCCTCGCTAGAAGACAACAGCAGCACCCCTCCTTGCAGGAACTATGCAGAGGTCTCACCTGAGGCAGATATCCTGCAAAACAGTACCTGCCTTCCTCAAGATCTTCCTCCACATCCCCTTCTGGACCCTAGGCCAATAACTAGGGTTAAGTCTCAGCACGACCCAACTGGGGAAGTGCTGGCCTGTTAAGGGTGGAAAAGAATTATTCACCAAAGGAGCTACAGGACCAGGCTAATATGTAGCAGCAAAAGCCAGGAGTGCTTGCCTGCAAAGGTACTGAGGACGCTGAACCAGGGTCAGGGGTGGTGGACTATTAGTCTGATTAAAGGAGTGTTTGTTGACATGGAGATACTTTTCCAGGACTCAATGTTTAATATGCTGACAAGAGGCCTTGGAACTGATCCTAATAGTAAGATAGTGTTTAGATACTTGGAAAGCCGATGGCCACGTTAAGTGAGGTACTATGACGGAACTACCATGACAGTGCTGAGAAGGGGAGTAAAAGTTCCAAAACTACAGCACATCAAAGACTCATCATTAAAGCAGGGATTCTGGAGGTCAGGTAATATAGGTAGTCCTGGCTCCGGACTTTGTTACAGTGGGTCCGAAGTCTTCACAGATATATCTGATAATCATTTCCTCAGTACCTAAATGTATAATCAGGTTGTACATACTTAGCATCTGGAAGAACTCTCACATTAGTTCCTTGACCTATGTAATAAGGACTATTATAGTAGAAAAGGCCAAATGAAAGCCCCTGAACTGTTATCTTCCTCCTCATCACTCCGAATCTGGCTAAGATAGTAAATCACTAACAATACTGCCTCTTGGGTCAAATGCTGTGCTAACCTAAAAAACTTAAAGGATGCAAGGATGGTAGTCCCCATTATATCTTATTTTTTATTATTATTATTATTTTTTAAAAGTATTTGTTTATTTATTTATTTATGGTTGTGTTGGGTCTTCGTTTCTGTGCGAGGGCTTTCTCTAGTTGTGGCAAGCGGGGGCCACTCTTCATCGCGGTGCGCGGGCCTCTCACTGTCGCGGCCTCTCTTGTTGCGGAGCACAGGCTCCAGACGCGAAGGCTCAGTAATTGTGGCTCACAGGCCCAGCTGCTCCGCGGCATGTGGGATCTTCCCAGACCAGGGCTCGAACCCGTGTCCCCTACATTGGCAGGCAGATTCTCAACCACTGTGCCACCAGGGAAGCCCTATATCTTATTTTAATTTACCAGTCTGGTCCCTGTAAAAACCAGATAGATATGGCAGATGACAGAGGTCTATGCAAACTTAGCTAAGGGGCAGCCACACGGCAACTGCTACGCTGGATTGGTATCTATACTGGAAGGAAGCAACACAGCCTCTCTTACACAGTATGTGGCTATTGACCTAATATTCCAATATTGATCAGAAAGGAAGATCAGAAACAATTTGCATTTACAGATGGACAACAGTATATATCAACAATCTTACCTCAGGGCTCTCCTGTGAACTCTCCTGTTCTCTGTCAAAACACAGTCCAAATGGACCTTGATTTTCTGGACCTTCCATGTATCATCACAGTGGTCCATTATATGGATACATAATATTAATTGGACCTGATGAGCAAGAAGTGGCCATTACTCTCTATGTCCCAGTAAGACCATGCGCTCCAAGAGGTTGGGAGATAAAAATCTTACTATGCAAGTGGAGTTTTGAAGTGCTCAGTGATCCAGGGAATGTTATGCCAGGACATCCCCTTTAGGGTACAGGAATTATTATTGCACCTTGCAACTCCTAATGCTAAGAAAGAAGCACCATGCTTGCCAAGCCTCTTCCAGTTTCAGAGATGGCACATTCTGCCCTTGAGAATATTGCTCCAACCCATTCACTGAGTTATTTAATAGGCTACCAGTTTTGAGCCCCATTAATGCCTCTCCTTCAGCTGATACCTATGGCTTCATTGGGAGAGGAAGGTTCTCTCCACCAGCTGATGGAGAAGGAAAAAACCTAGGTATACTCTGAGTGATGAGTAAATCTGACCTTCCCACAGATAACAACTACAAACTCTGGACCAATATGGAAAATAAAAACAAAAACACAACAACAACAAACGATGACCTGAAGACACTAGAGAGTAAATAAAAGCAGCTGTATACTGGAGGGGAGTTGGAACTTGAAAGAAGAGAATAGTATGAGATGAGTTTCCAATATTTGTGGCTTTTAGCCTGAGGGTAGGGTGCAGTTGGTGCTATGCAAGGCAGCTCAAACCCTGAAAGAAAATTCTCAGTCTTTTTGGCCTTAAAAACCAGAGAACAAACTTCAGGACAATTATGTGGCTGCAAAGTGAGGACGGATATCCCAGAAAGGAGAGGGTGAGAGAGGAGAAGCCCCAGATTGTGTGTATAAGCTTTGTCCAAACTCTAGTTGACCCCTAAACTATGCATGCACAGGGCTGACTGCAAGCAGCCCAGCCAAGAATAAAAGAACTGAACTGAGATGTGAGCTGATGTCCAGCAGACAGAGTTTACAGTTTGAATTCAACCAAACTAACTGCCTGCTTAAAATCACAACCACCATCACCACCACCCTTCAGAAGAATATAACAGAATCCAGTCTCCACAATATGACTTTCAGAACATCCAGGGTACTGCCCCAAATTACTTAACATACAAACAGGGAAATGTGACCCACTCTGTGGAGAAAAGACAGGCCATAGAGACCAATTTTAAGATGACCAGATGTAGAAATTTGCAGACAAAGATCTTAAAATGTTTATTATAACAATACTCGATGGCATGAAGGAAAACAGATTTGCAATGAATGAAAGTTAGGAGAATGCATATTTTTAAAAAAATAAATTCTAGAATTGAAAAAAACACAATATCTGAAGTAAAAAATTCACTGGATGGAGTTAACAGCACAATGGAGGTGACAGAGGAAAGACTCAGTAAAAGAAATTACCCAATCAGAAGAGAGAGAGAAGAAAGATGAGAAAAAAGTGAACAGAGGCTCAGGGACCTGTAGGACAATCTCCAGAAAGAGGAGACAGAGAAAGGCCTGAAAAATATTTGCAGAAATGACTAATATCGCCCCAAGTCTGGTGAAGGATATAAATTTAAAGATTCAAGGTCAGCAGATCTTAAGCAGAATAAGTATGAAGAAAACCATGCCCAGGCACATCATAGTCAAATTGTTGAAACCGAAGATTAAATAAAAGTCTTGAAAGCAGCCAGAGAAAAATGTGACAAATTACATACAGGAGAACAACAACCTGAATGAGTGTTGACTTCTCATCAGAAAAGATGGAGGCCAGAAGACAAATGGAGTGGGTTGAAGTGTGGTCCCAAAAAAGATGTGTCTGGGATTTGGTTCAAGACAGCAATGTAGGAGGATCCTGTACTCACCTCTTCCCACAGACACCAATTCTACAGCTACACATGGAAAAATTTCCTCTGTAAGAGACCAATACTAGCTGAGCGATGGCTACACATCAGGTGAACAAGAAAAAACCCACATCAAAGCAGGTAGGAGAGGCTGAGACATGATTTTGCCATAAACTCCACCCTTGGCTTACAAATCCACAATGAGGAGGTATCTCAAAACCCCAAGCTTCTCCCTGAGGAGCGAAGGCTTTGAACCCCACATCTGGCACCCCAATATTTAAGACCTGCACCTGAGAGACGAGCCCTTCAAAAATCTGGCTTTGAAAGCCAACAGGGCTTGCCTTCATGAGACCCAGAAGTCTTCAGCAAACTGAGAAATCATTCTTGAAGGGTTCACACTGGCAGACTCACCCACCCCAGGGCCCAGCACGGAGGCAGCTGATTGAAAAGCACACAGACTTTCTGTGAAAGAGGCTTATTTGCTTATCTTAAAGCATCGGCCAGAGAGAAAGGCATCTAATTTAACACACATGGAGGGGTTTGCTGAGATATTTTCCAAAGGTAGAGGCTGATGGTTACCATCTCTGCACCCTCCCTCTGCCTTGTTCCAGCTTGCCTGTGACTCCCAGAAAGAAGCTTACACCCTCATTTGGCACCAGGAATTTGCTGCTGCCACCCTGGGTACACCTCAAGGTTGCCTGGCTCTGGTGGCCAGGGGGATTTATGCTCATGGGTCCCACAGGTCTGTAACAACAAATAAAGAGTTCTTAACCAGCTATACCCCAGGGCACAGCAGAGAGGCAACAGACTGAGGCACCTAGTCTTTCTGTGAAATAGGTCTAGTAGTTTATCTTCATAGCTGTAGCCTGAAGAACAGGCTTCTTATTAAACACACATCTAAGGGCTGGCTGTAATTTTCTTCAGAGACCTTGGAGGGCGGGTATATCTTCCTGCTCTCCTTCTACCATGCTCCAGAGGGCCAGTATTCCCCAGGGGGGAGCTTGTACATGCATCTGGTATCCCAGACTTTACATTGGGTGCCCCGTTTTTGTGGCTGCTGCTCGGGGTACGGCCTGTGATTGCCTGGCTGTCAAGGCCAGTGGAATGGCGCTTGTGTTTCTGGGTCCCATGGGGTTATAACAGTCAGAGATAGTTCTTGAGCACCTACCACTTCCAGCGTACAGTGCAGACAACAGACTGAAACAGACCTCCAGTTTTTCTGTGAAAGAGGCCTATTTGCTTCTCCTGGAGCTTTGGTCTGAGGGGCAGGCTTCTGGTTTGGCACGCATCTCAGAGCCTACTGAGGTGCTCTCTTGGAATGAACGCTGGTGGACAGTATCTTTGTGTTCTCCCTCTGCCTCACTTTAGGTCATCAGTATCTCCCAGAAAGGAGCTTATACACTTGTCTGGCACCCTAATTTTTGCAGCTTCTGCCCAGGGACACTTCTAGGTCACCTGGTCCTGGTGGTCAGTGGGGTTTACACTCACAGTCCCAAAGGACAGCATATACCTGCATACTTTAAAAGCTGCTGGGGGGCTTCCCTGGTGGCGCAGTGGTTGAGAGTCTGCCTGCCGGTGCAGGGGACACGGGTTCGAGCCCTGGTCTGGGAGGATCCCGCATGCCGCGGAGCAACTGGGCCCGTGAGCCACAGCTGCTGAGCCTGCGCGTCTGGAGCCTGTGCTCCGCAACAAGAGAGGCCGCGATGGTGAGAGGCCCGCGCACCGTGATGAAGAGTGGCCCCCGCTTGCCGCAACTAGAGAAGGCCCTCGCACAGAAACGAAGACCCAACACAGCCAAAAATAATAAATAAATATTTAAAAAAAAAAAAAAAAAAAAGCTGCTGGCTGAGGGTCTGACTTCCAATCAGCCTGAATCTAGGTGCTGATTGAGATCCTTCCCTTTGGGACACTGACAGGTCTTGGCAGGTCCCTCAACTACAGGGAGCCACTAGAAATAATGTAGGTTGCTTGGACAATCACAAAGGTTTGGGGAGACAACCAAGAGCTAGCGCAAAGTTGAACAATAAATTTCATCGCTATATAAGGCCACTCCTTCAAGACTGGTAGAGGTAGCTGTTTTATCTAATGTACAGAAACCAACACTGAGAGTGTAGAAAAATGAAGATACAGAGAAATATGTTCCAAACAAAAGAACAAGATAAAAACCTCAGAAAAAAGGGACTTCCCTGGTGGCACAGTGGTTAAGAATCTGCCTGCCAATGCAGGGGACACGGGTGCGAGCCCTGGTCTGGGAAGATCCCACATGCCACGGAGCAACTAAGCCCATGCACCACAACTACTGAGCCTGCGCTCTAGAGCCCACGAGCCACAACTACTGAAGCCCTCGCGCCTAGAGCCCGTGCTCTGCAATAAGAGAAGCCACCGCAATGAGAAGCCTGTGAACCATAACGAAGAGTAGCCCCTGTTCACCGCAACTAGAGAAAGCCCGCATGCAGCAATGAAGACCCAAGGCAGTCATAAATAAATAAACAAATTTATTAAAAAAAAAAAAACTCATAAAAAGACCTTAAGGAAGTGGAGATAAGCGATTTCCCTGATAAAGTGTTCAAAGTAATGGTCATAAAGATTCTCACTGATTTCAGGAGAGGAATGGATGAACAAAGTAAGAATTTCAACAAAGAGGTAAAAAATATAAGAAAGTACCAAACAGAAGTCACAGAACTGAAGAATACAATAACCGAACTGAAAAATACAATAGATGAGTTCAAAAACAGACTAGATGAAGCAGAAGAAAGGATCAGTGAATTTGAAGACAGGGCAGTGGAACTCGCCTAATCAGAGCAGAGAGAAAAAAAAAGAATGGGGGGGAGGGATAGTTACGGAGATTGGGACTGACATGTACACACTGCTTTATTTAAAATGGATAACCAACAAGGACCTACTGTATAGCATGGGGAACTCTGCTCAATATTATGTAACAACCTAAATGGGAAAAGAATTTGAAAAAGAATAGATACATGTATATGCATAACTGAATCATTTTGCTGTGCACCTAAAACTAACACAACATTGTTAATCAACTACACTCCAATATATAATAAAAAGTTAAAAAAAAAGAATGAAAAAAGTGAAGATAGCTTAAGGGACAACATCAAGCAGACTAGCATTTGCATTATAAGGATCTCAGAAGGAGAAGAGAGAGAGAAAGGAGTAGAAAACTTATTTGAAGAAATAATGGCCAAGAACTTTTCTAACCTGGGGAAGGAAACAGACATCCAGTTCCAGGAAGCCCAGAGAGTTCCAAAGACGACGAACCCAAAGAGACCCACACCAAGACACATAATTAGCATCAAAAGTTAAAGACAAGGAAAGAATCTTAAAAGCAGCAAGAGAAAAACAACTTGTTACATACAAGAGAACCCCCATAAGCCTATGAGCAGATTTTTCAGCAGAAACCTTGTAGGCCTGAAAGAAGTGGCATGGGACATTCAAAGGGCCAAAAGAAAAGAAAAGCCAACCAAGAATACTCTACTTGGCAAAGATTTCATTTCATAGAATTGAAGAAGAGATAAAGAGTTTTCCAAATATGCAAAAGCTAAAGGAGTTCATCACCACTAAACTGGCCTTACAAGAAATATTAAAGGGACTTCTTTAAGCTGAAATGAAAGGGTATAATTAGTAACAAGAAAACATATGAAAGTATAAACCTTACTGGCAAAGGTAAATATAGAGTAAAATTCAGAATAATCTAATCTTGTGAAGGTGGTGGGTTAATCACTTATAAAGCTAGTATAAAGGTTAAAAGACAAAAGTGGTAAAAATAACTATAACTACGATAAATTGTTAAGGGATACACAAGATAAAAAGGTGTAAACTGTGACATCAAAAACATGAAAAATGGTGGGGGAGAGTAAAACTGCAGAGCTTTAGAATGCATTCAAACTTAAGTTGCTATCAACTTGAAATAGACTGTCGTAAATATAATTAGTTATTTTGTGTAAGACTCATGACAACCAGAAAGCAAAAACCTATAGTAGATACACAAAAGATAAAGGAATTTAAGCATACCACTACAGAAAACCATCAAATCACAAAAGAAGAGAGCAAGAGAAGAAGAAAAACACAGAAGAATTACAAAAAAGACAGAAAGCAATTAACAAAATGGCAATAAGTACGTATCTGTCAATAATTAGTTTGAATGGAAATGGACCAAATTCTCCAACTAAAAGTCACAGAATGGCTGAATGGATAAAAAAGCAATACCCATCTATATGCAGCCTACAAGAGACTCACTTCAGATGTAAGGACACACACAAACTGAAAGTGAAGGGATGGAAAAAGATATTCCACGTAAATGGAAACCAAAAGAAAGTGGAGGGTATACTTATATCTGACAAGATAGACTTTTAAGACAAAGACTATTAAGAGACAAAGAAGGATAAAGGGGTCAATCCAAAAAGAGGATATAACATTTGTAAATATTTATGCACCCAACAATGGAGTACCTAAAAATATAAAGCAAATATTAACAGACCTAAAAGGAGAAATGGAAAGCAATACAATAAGAGTAGGGGACTTTAATACTCCACTTGCATCATTGGATAGATCATCAATATCATACACCATATTAACAAACTGAATAATAAAAACCATATGATCATCTCAATAGATGCAGAAAAAGCTTTTGACAAAATTCAACACCCATTTATGATAAAAACTCTCCAGAAAGTGGGCATAGAGGGAACCTACCTCAACATAATAAAGGCCATATATGACAAACCCACAACAAACATTATTCTCAATGGTGAAAAACTGAAAGCATTTCCTCTAAAACCAGGAACAAGGGACTTCCCTGGTGGTCTAGTGGTAAAGAATCCACCTCACGATGCAGGGGACACGGGTTCAATCCCTGGTCAGGGAACTAAGATCCCACATGCCATGGGGCAACTAAGCCTGCGCGCCACAACTACTGAGCTCGTGCGCCTCAACTAGAGAGCCTGTGTGCTGTGAACTACAGAACCCACGCGTTCTGCAGCCCGCGTGCCACAACTACAGAGCCCATGTGCACTGGAGCCCGCACACCACACTAGAGAAGAGAAAACCTGCATGCCACAACTAGAGAGAAGCCTGCGTGCCTCAATGAAGATCCCGCATGCTGCAACTAAGACCTGACACAGCCAAAAATAAAAATAAAATAAATAAAAAATAAATCTTAAAAAAAAAAAAAATCAGGAACAAGACAAGGGTGCCCACTTTCACCACTATTATTCAACACAGTTTTGGAAGTCCTAGCCACGGCAATCAGAGAAGAAAAAGAAATAAAAGGAATCCAAATTGGCAAAGAAGAAGTAAAACTGTCACTGCAGATGACATGACACTATACATAGAAAATCCTAAAGATGCCACCAGAAAACTACTAGAGCTAATCAATGAATTTAGTAAAGTCACAGGATACAAAAATTAATACACAGAAATTTCTTGAATTCTTATACACTAACAATGAAAGATCAGAAAGAGAAATTAAGGAAACAATCCCATTTACCACTGCAACAAAAAGAATAAAATACCTCGGAATAAAACTACTTAAGGAGGCAAAAGACCTGTACGCAGAAAACTATAAGATACTGATGAAAGAAATCAAAGATGACACAAACAGACGGAGAGATATACCATGTTCCTGGATTGGAAGAATCAATATTGTGAAAATGACTGTACTACCCAAAGCAATCTACAGATTCAATGCAATCCCTATCAAATTACCAATGGCATTTTCCACAGAACTAAAAAATTTTTTTACAATTTTGTGTATGGAAACACAAAAGATCTTGAATAGCAAAAGCAATCTTGAGAAAAAAAAAAAATGGAGCTGGAGGAATCAGGCCCCCTGACTTCAGACTACACTACAAAGCTACAGTAATCAAGACAGTATGGTACTGGCACAAAAACAGAAATATAGATCAATGGAACAGAATAGATAGCCCAGAGATAAACTCACACACCTATGGTCACCTAATCTATGACAAAGGAGGCCAGAGTATACAATGGAGCAAAAACAGCCTTTTCAATAAGCGGTACTGGGAAAACTGGACAGCTACATGTAAAAGAATGAAATTAGGACACTCCCTAACACCATACACAAAAATAAACTCAAAATGGATTAAAGACCTAAATGTAAGGCCAGACACTATAAAACTCTTAGGGGAAAACACAGGCAGAACACTCTTTGACATAAATCACAGCAAGATCTTTTTTGACCCACCTCCTAGAGTAATGAGAATAAAAACAAAAATAAACAAATGGGACCTAATTAAACTTAAAAGCTTTTGCACAGCAAAGGAAACCATAAACAAGACAAAAAGACAACCCTCAGAATAGAAGAAAATATCTGCAAACGAAGCAACTGACAAAGGATTAATCTCCAAAATATACAAGCAGCTTATGCAGCTCAATGTCAAAAAAACAAACAACCCAATCAAAAAATGGGTGGAAGATCTACTTAGACATTTCTCCAAAGAAGACATACAGATGGCCAACAAACACATGAAAAGATGCTCAACATCACTAATTATTAGAGAAATGCAAATCAAAACTACAATGAAGTATCATCTCACACTGGTCAGAATGGCCATCATCAAAAAATCTACGAACAACAGATGCTGGAGAGGGTGTGGAGAAAAGGGAACCCTCATACATTGTTGTATGAGTTTGAGAATGGTGGGAATGTAAATTGATACAGCCACTATGGAGAACAGTATGGACGCTCCTTAAAAAACTAAAAATAGGGCTTCCCTGGTGGCGCAGTGGTTGAGAATCTGCCTGCCAATGCAGGGCACACGGGTTCGAGCCCTGGTCTGGGAAGATCCCACATGCCGCGGAGCAACTAGGCCCGTGAGCCACAACTACTGAGCCTGCGCTCTGCAAAAGAGAGGCCGTGATAGTGAGAGGCCTGCGCACCGCGATGAAGAGTGGCCCCCGCTTGCCACAACTAGAGGAAGCCCTCGCACAGAAACGAAGACCCAACACAGCCATAAATAAATAAATAAATAAATTTATATTAAAAAAAAAAACTAAAAATAGAACTACCATATGACCCAGCAATCCCATTACTGGGCATATACCCAGAGAAAATCATAACTCAAAAAGACACTTGTACCCCAATGTTCATTGCAGCACTATTTACAATAGCCAGGTCATGGAAGCAACCTAAATGTCCATCAACAGAGGAATGGATAAAGAAGATGTGGTACATATATACAATGGAGTATTACTCAGCCACAAAAAGGAACAAAACTGCATCATTTGTAGAGACATGGATGGACCTAGAGACCGTCATACACAGTGAAGTAAGTCAGAAAGAGAAAGACAAATATCGTATATTAACGCATATATGTAGAATTTGAAAAAACCGGTATAGACAATCTTATTTACAAAGCAGAAATAGAGACACAGATATAGAAAACAAATGTATGAATACCAAGAAGGGGGTGGGATGAATTGTGAGATTGGGATTGACATATATACACTACTGATAGTATGTATAAAATAGATAACTAATGAGAACTTACTGTATAGCTCAGGGAACTCTATTCAGTGCTCTGTGGAGAACTAAATGGGAAGGAAATCCAAAAAAGAGGGGATATAGGTATACATATAGTTGATTCACTATGCTGTACAGCAGAAACTAACACAATATTATAAAGCAACTATACTTCAATAAAAATTAATAATAAACTCTTACTTCCATCACTGGATAGATCATCCAGACAGAAAATCAATACGGAAACAGTAGATTTGAACACTATCAAATGGACCTGACAGATATACACAGAACATTCTATCGGACAACAGCAGAATACAAATACAAATACAAATACAACAGCAGAATACACAGAACATTTTCTAGGACAGACCATATGTTAGGCCAAAAAACAAGTCTTATCATATTCAAGAAGTCTGAAATCATACCAAGTATCTTCTCTGACCACAATGGCATGAAAGTAGAAAGTAACAAGTGAAAAACTGGAAAATTCATGAATACATGGAAATTAACACTTTACTGAACAAGCAATGGATCAAAGAAGAAATTAAAGAGGAAATTAAAAAGTATCTTGAGACAAATAAAAATGGAAACACAACATACCAAACCTTACGGGATGCAGCAGAAGCAGTTCTAAGAGGGAAGTTCTTAGAAACAATAAATGCCTACATTAAGAAGCAAGAAAGATCCCCAAAAAACAACCTAACTCTATGCGTTAAGGAACTAGAAAAAGAACAAACTGAGCCCAAAGTTAGCAGAAGAAAGGAAATAAAGACTAGAGCAGAAATAAATGAAACAGAGACTAAAAAGACAATAGAAAATGAAACTAAGAGCTGTTTTTTTAGAAAACATAAACAAAGTTGACAAACCTTTAGTTAGACTCACCAAGAAGAGAGAACTCAAATAAATAAAATCAGACATAAAAGAGGAGACATTATAACTGACACCACAGAAATACAAAGGATCATTAGAGACTACTATTAACAATTATACAGCAAAAAATTGTACAACCTAGAAGAAATGGATAAATTCCTAGAAACATGCAACCTAACAAGAATGAATCATGAAGAAACACAAAATCTCAACAGAGGTGGAATCAGTAATCAAAAACCTCCCAAGAACCAAGTCCACAACCAGATAACTTCACTTGTGAGTTCTACCAAACATTCAAAGAAGAATTAATGCCAATCCTTCTCAAACTCTTACAAAAAATCAAAGAAGAGGGAATAGTCCCAAACTTTGGCCAGCATCACCTTGGCCAAAACCAGAAAAGGACACTATCAGAGAAGGAAACTACAAACCAATATCCCTGATGAATATAGATGCAAAAATTCTCAATAAAATACTAGCAAACCGAATTCAGCAGCGCATTAAAAGGGTCATTCATCATAATCAAATGAGATTTATATTTGGGATGTAAGGATGCTTCAACACATACAAATCAATTCAAGTGATACATCACATTAATAGAATTGAAGAAAAATCGTATTAACATCTCTATAGACACAGAAAAAGCATTTGACAAAATTTAATATCTGTTCATGATAAACCCTCTTAACAAATTACATACGGGAAGAATGTACCTAAACATAATAAAGGCTATATATGATAAGCCTACAGCTAATACACTCAATGGTGAAAGTTTCTCCTCTAAGATCAGGAACAAGACAAGGGTACCTAATCTCACCACTCCTATTCAACACAGCACTGGAAGTCCCTGACAGAGCAAGCGGGTAAGAAAAATAAATAAAAGGTATCAGAAACGGAAAGGAAGAAGTGAAATTATCTCTCTGCAGATGACATTTTATATATAGAAAATCCTAAAGACTCCACCAAAAAACTGTTAAATCCAATCAATGAATTCAGTAAAGATGCAGGATACAAAATTCATGTGCCAAAAGTAGTAGTGTTTTTATATAGTAAAAAGGAGTTATCTGAAAAATAAAACAATCCCATTTACAGAGGCATCAAAAACAATAAAATAGTTAGGAAAAAACTTAACCAAGGAGATGAAAGGGCTCTAATCTGAAAACTACAAGACGCTGATGTAAGAAGTTGAAGAAGACACAAATAAATGGAAAGATATCCTGTGTTCACTGATTGGAAGATTAATATTGTTAAAATGTTCATACTACCAAAAGTCATCTATAGATTCAACGCAATCCCTATCAAGATTCCAATGGCATTTTTTACAGAAGTCGAAAAAAAAATTTGTAAGGAACCACAAAAGACCCCAAATAGCCAAGCAGTCCTGAGAAAGAAGAACAAAATGAAAGGCATCACACTGTCTGATTTCAAACTATAGTATAAAGCTATAGTAATCAAAACAGTATGATATTGGCATAAAAACAGACACATAGATCAATGGAACAGAATTGAGAAATTAGAAATAAACCCAACCATACACAGTCAACTAATATTTGATAAAGGAGCCAAGAATAGTCAACGGAGGAAAGAGAGTCTTTTTAATTAATGGTGCTGGGAAAATTCACATGTAAAAGAATGAATCTAGATCCCTGTGTTATACTACTCACAACAATTAACTTAAAATGGATTAAAGACTTAACGTATGACCTGAAGCCACAAAACTCTTAGAAGAGAACATAGGGAAAAAGCTCCTTGACATGGGTCTTGGCAATGATTTTTTTGGATATGACACCTAAAGCATAATCAACAAAATAAAAACCAAACAAGTGGGACTTCATCAAACTAAAAAAGCTTCTGCGTGGCAAAACAATCAACAAAATGAAAAGATAACGTATAGAATGGGAAAAAGTATTTGTAAACCATATATTTGATAAGGGATAAATATCCAAAATAAAGAACTCATATAACTCGATAGCAAAAAAAAAAATCCAATTAAAAAATGGGTGAGGGAATTCCCTGGAGGTCCAGTGGTTAGGACTCTGCACTTTCATTGCCGAGGGCCCAGGTTCAATCCCTGATCGGGGAACTAAGATCGGGCAAGCCGTGTGGCGTGTCCAAAAAAAAAAAAAAATTAAATATGGGCAAAAAATGACAATGAGATATCACCTGTTAGAATTGTTATCATCAAAAAGATAAGAGATAAATGCTGGTGAGGATGTAAAGAAGTGGGAACCCTTGTGTATTGCTGGCAAGACTGTAAACTGGTATAGCCACTATGGAAAACAGTATGGAGGATCCACCCCACCCCCCCCCAAATAAAAACTGAACTACCAATGATCCAGCAATTCCACTTCTGGGACTATATCCAAAGGAAACGAAAACACTAACTCAAAAAGACATCTGCACCCCAATGTTCATAGCAGCATTATTTAAAATAGCCAAGACATGGAGAAATCTAAATGTCAATTAATGAATGAATGGATAAAGAAGTTTTGATACATGCGTGCGCACACACACACACACACACACACACACACTGAAATATTATTCAGCCATAAAAAATGAGAAAATCCTTCCATTTGTGACAACATGGATGGACCTTGAAGGCATTAGGCTGATATAAGTCAGACAGAGAAAGACAAATATCATATAATCATGTGGAATCTAAAAAATTACAAAGAACTGAACACAAGATACAGAGAACAGATTGGCAGTTACCAGAGGCAGGGGTTGAAGGATAGGCAAAATGGGGTGAAGATGGGCAAGAGGTACAAACTTCCAGTTATAAAATAAATCATGAGATGTAACATACAGCATGGTGACTATAATTGTATTGTGTATCTGAAAGTTGCTAAGAGAGTAGATCTTAAAAGTTCTCATCACAAGAAAAAAAATTGTAATTATGTGTGGTTTAACTAGTCTTATTGTGGTTATCATTCTGCAATAAATACAAATATTGAATTATGTTGTAAACCTGAAACTAATATATTTTATATGTTATCATATCTCAGTTAAAAAAAAATGTGTCTAAGTCCTAACCCCTGGGTACTTGCAAATGTGAACTTATTTGGAAAAGGGTCTTTACAGATACAATTAAGGATCTTGAGATGAGATCACTGTGGATTAACCAGGTGGGACCTAAATCCAATGACAAGTGTCCTTATAAGAAGAGCAGAAACACAGAAGGGCATGTAAAGAGGGAGGCAGAGATTGGAGTTATGAAACTACAAGCCAAACAATGCCTGGAACAACCAGAAGCTAGAAGAGGGACAGAAGGATGCTTCTCTAGAGCCTTTGGAGGGAGTGTGGCCCTGCCCACACCTTGATTTTGAACTTCTGGCCTTCAAAACTGTGAAAGAATAAATTTCTGTTGCTCTAAGTCATGAAGTTTGTGGTAATTTGTTATAGGAGCCCCAGGAACCTAATATAATAGAAGACCAACATCTTTAAGGGTGGAAAGAAAAACTTCTTAACCTAGAATTCTAAATCTAGCTAAAATATCCTTCAAGAAATGATGAATAAAGGCATTTTCAGATAAAAGAAAAACCAAAAGAATTCATTGTCAGCAGGGAGGTACTGCAAAAAATGGTAAAGGAAGTCTTCAGACTGAAAGGAAATGACACCAGATGGAAAACTGGATATGCAGGAAATAAAGAGAATCACAAATGGTAAATAACTGGGTAACACATAAAAGACTATTTTTTTCCATCTGACTTTTAAAAGAAATACATAATACTGCTTAAAGCAAAATGTATAGCTTTGCCTTGTGAGGTTTATAATGTATGTAGACATAATACCTATGACATCTATGGCATAAAAGATGGGAAGGGATAAATGGATGCATACAGTTGCCAGGTTTCTATATTTTAGGTGAAGTGTTAAAATATTAATTCTAAGTAAATTGAAAAGTTAAGGAGGTATATTGCAATCTGTGGAACAACCACTAAGAAAATAATGAATAGATATAGCTAAAAAGCCAATAGATCAGGACTTGGTGCTCACTGGGTTGAGTGGAGTGCTTTAAGTGGGATGTGCCAGAGGATGCTAAAGATTGTTCTAAGGAAAAGGAACAAAAGGATTGGTAATAAAATTGCTTATAGCAAAGGAGATTAGAATGGACATTGTAGTGGGTTGAAGAGTGTCCTCCCCAAAATATTCCTACCCAGAATCTCAGAATGTGACCTTATTTGGAATCGTGTCTTTGTAGATGCAATTAAATTAAAGATCTCAAGCTAAGATCATCTTGGATTAGGGTGGGCCAATGATGGGTTTCTTACAAGATACAGACACAGAGGAGAAACACAGAGACAAAGAAGGCCATGTGAAGACAGAGATAGAAACTGGAATTACGCTGCCACAAGAAAAGGAACCAGGAACCACCAGAAACTGGAAGAGGTAAAAAAGGCAAAAGAATGAGGTTGGACCCTTACCTTATACCATACACAAAAATGAACTCAAAACAGATCAAAGACCTAAATTTAAGAGCTAAAACTATACAACTCTTAGAAGGAAACAGGGAAGAAGCTTCATGAGATTGGATTTGGCAGTAATGTCTTGGCTATGACACCAAAAGTACAGGCAACAAAAGAAAAATATTTACATAAAAATTTATAACTTTTGTGCATCAAAGGATACTATCAACAGAGTGAAAATATTGGAGAAAATATTTTAAAATCATGTATTTGATAAGAAATTAATATCCAAAATATATAAAGAACTCTTACTCTGAGGGAATACGGTACTGCCTACACCTTGATTTCAGACTTCTGGTCTCCAGAACGGTGAGAAGATAAATTTCTGTTGTTTTTAGCCACCAAGTTTATGGTCATTTGTTGTGATAGCCACAGGAAACTAATATGGATACACTGAGACTGCAGAAGTGAAATAAGACAGAAATGGAAACAGAAGACTCAGAGAGAGAAGACCAGGTAGATGCGATACATCATTACAAAGAGCTAGAGCAGGACTTTGTCCAGTTCTCCTGTGGGAACTGGGGGCCGTGTATGGTCCCTTAGAGGTACTAGCTCAGTGAGATCTTGTACTCCCAGGCCAGGGGTAATGGTGATTGGCCAATCACAGCAATCCCAGCTTCATAAAGGCATGGGTATCCAGGGCCTCAGACCTCTCAGGGACGAAGGTGTAGGACACCCTTCAATGCAAGCCACCTACAACAGCAAAAGCATTACGGTCAAGGGTAAAGGAGGAAATCTAGAACACAGAGAGAGGAAGATGACAAATTATTATTTACAGCCTTGGTAACAACTGCAGCAGTGGGGGCTGTTGCTCATCCCTCTAACATTCTTCTTCTAAATTTTCTCCTAGACATTGTGACCAATCCCAATCTTGAAGCAGTTGGGACGAGGTGAACTTAATGTAAAATATTACAAGTAGATCTGAGCAGTCTGCAGGATGATATGTAGCAGATGGTGATAGTGTTCAAACCTAGATTCCTTTAACCTCCTCTCCTGGCTTCTGTGTGCTTTCCTTTCTAAAGGCCCACACCAACTACTCTTTGGAGGATGGTCCTCCTGCTGGTGATGCTTTGCACAGTCAGAAGTGCCTGGGGGCAGACTGACTGATCTAGGACTAGGAAAGCCAAGCTCTCACCTCTCAAGTCAGGACAGACTCTGAGGAGTAATTTACATTTTGGAGCACCACACAGGATCAGCCTGCAGCTCAAACTCCGCTCTATGGAACTCTGCCTGAGAGCACAACTTCCCTTTTTTGCTTTCCTCACTCTCTAACAGGTTTCTCCTTGGAGCACTTCTTAATAAAGCCCTTTACAGTATCCTCGATTCAGGGTCTGCTTCTGGGGAACCCAAGCTGAGGCAGGGGAAAAGATGTCTTGACTTGCCCAGTTATAATGTGGTACATGTATGTCCTAGGTATTTTATGTCAAAGTGCTCTCATGGGGCACTTTTTGGGGTTGTTATTCTCAGATGAGAGATACCACCTCCTCTGGCTAGCTACCTGAAATCCCCCTCCTCTCTTAATCTAGGGCTTCCTGTGGTGTAGTCCCCCAACAAGGCATGCCTGTTGAGACCACCCTGACCCTCCAGATGGTCCTCTTGGTCAACAACTATTTCAAACCAATCTTTTTGTGGTATCTACAGCTGGTCCCCACAAACCATACATCTTTGCCCCTCAGAACTTGGGAAGTATGAGCCCTTCCCAAGACAGGTATGTCCCCTCTGTGGCCACAGGCTGCCCCCACTCAGCCTTTGGCCCCCGTGCTTACTTTTTCAGACATGAATGAGGAACCAGTGCCCATGGTCAGTACCAGGAAGACTTGTTCATATAAGAATGAACATTTCTCATAGCAATGGTATGCAACTTTGAACATTAATTCCAAGTTATTATGTCAAATATTACATAGTGGTCTGTTAGCAAAATTATTTTAAATTATCATTAAAATTCAATTCAATCTTCCTTCAGTTTTTTTGAAAGCAAAGTTTTGGAAACCACCTGACTAGTAAAATGATTTTTTTGAATATTCACTGGAGAAATTCACTTTCTCAATTTCTGGGAAATATACCAAAAAGTCTTTACCAAGATTTATTAAATGAATATTAATTTTACCGGTATAGCACACATCATCTACCAAAATTCCTTTGTGTTCACCAAATTCAGCCTCCCTTGCAGTTTCTTAGGGCCTCGTGATTAGGCACTGACCAATGAATAGTGAGCAGGAATAATGTGCTTCTGAGTATGCTGGTGAGCTTCCCCTCTGCCCCAGCAATACTGGAGACCATGAATTCTAGATGGTTGAACTATAAGATGGAGGGCTAGCTGACTCCATTAGACCTTGTATGAACAAAACATGTATATAAAGTCACTATGTTTCCAGGGTGTGGACACTTAGTAATATGTCAGCTTGACTAAGCTAAACTACATTTCCCTGAAGTCTGTTCCTCTACGTTTCTGATCAGGGTGGGCCACCAGACAGTCTGCTGCGGGGATTTGGAAGGTGGAAGTGAAACTGTAGTCATTTTGCAGCTCATATACATTGTCACTGATCTGCTTGCTCACTCACCTCCTTGGCGTGAGGAAAGGCCCTGCCTGCAATCACTCCACCTTCCCCTAAAGCCTCTTTCAGCTTCTCTAATTCCTGGGCAGGCGTGTGTGTTCAGTTCTCTGGCAGAGGGCTCCGGCCTCTGCAGGACATCCATACCATCAAGGTCGGGGGCAATAAGAACTGACACAGGTCTCATCTGTCCTCATGGACTCCAGTTTGGCTTATGCCTGCTCTCCCCCGCCTTACATCCATCTTCTCGTCCTGCCTGCCCTGTGGACTTGAAGATCCAGCATCGACTGCAAAGACTGCAACCTTACAGAGATTGCTTGGACAATTACATGAGGTCAACTCCTTGTAAAAAAAAAAAAAAAGCCTCTTAGTAACACCCTTAGTGGTTCTGCTTCTCTGACTGAATTCTGAATGATACACAGGGTTAATTTGCCATGGTGGCACAGTGTATTCTATTCTAATACAACCTTTTTTTACTCTTTCACTTGGTGGTCTTAAGTAACCTGATAAGTTAAAGAAAAAAAAAAGCATTGGGAAGATACAAATATTAATTTTAATACATGTTTGCCAATAAATTAATTGATGAAATGTTTTTCCTCATGTGCTTTAAATGTATTTTCCTAAAAATTATAGAACTAAAGATTCACCTCATCTAACATTTATTATTGTTATGCCACCTATCAAACCAATCAGCCAAGTTAGACTCTCAGAAAAAGTCTGGCTTTTGTTTTTCAGTTCAAATAAATGTGCTCATATGTATTTCATGATAAGTATCTTTTTTTCTAGATTCTATACATAGATGGATATGGCATGGAACCGTGCCATGTGGATAAAACAGGGAGCTGCTACCTTCAATACTTCTTCCCAACATTCTCTTTCCTTTGGTTTCACAAGATTCTCCTTCAAGATAATTTTGTTCTTTACGTTAGCTGGGAATGAGTTAAGTCAAAATTTCACTGCACTATCCTTCTCTACAATGTATTTGAATTCAGAAAACCCAACACAGGTCAAAATATACCATTTTAAAATGCCACCCTTGGGACTTCCCTGGTGGTCCAGTGGTAAAGAATCTGCCTACCAATGCAGGGAACACGGGTTTGATCCCTGGTTGGGGAACGAAGATCCCACATGCCACGCCCATGTGCTGCAAACTACAGAGCCTGCGTGCTCTGGAGCCTACGCGCCACAACTAGAGAGAGATAACCCGCATGCCACAACTAGAGAGAAACCCACACGCCGCAACGAAGAGCCCACATGCTGCAACTAAGACCCGACACAGCCAAAAAAAAAAATGTCACCCTTTACCTTCGAAAGTATTTGTAAGAAAGGGAAAGACACAAAGCCCTACCAAGTGTTTAGGTGCCTTGATTAAAAGTGCCTTGATTAAAAGAGAACTGAGGGACCTCCCTGGTGGCGCAGTGGTTAAGAATCCACCTGCCAATGCAGAGGACACGGGTTCCAGCCCTGGTCTGGGAAGATCCCACATGCCGCGGAGCAACTAAGCCTGTATGCCATAACTACTGAGCCTGAGCTCTACAGCTCGCGAGCCACAACTACTGAGCCCGTGTGCCACAACTACTGAAGCCCGCGTGCCTAGAGCCTGTGCTCTGCAACGAGAAGCCACCACAATGAGAAGCCTGTGTACCGCAACAAAGAGTAGCCCCCGCTCACCAAAACTAGAGAAAGCCCGCGTGTAGCAACGAAGACCCAACAGAGCCAAAAATAAATAAATAAATTAATTAAATTAAAAAAAAAGAAGAGAGAACTGAGTTCATGACTTCCCTGGTGGTCCAGTGGATAAGGCTCTGTGCTTCCAAGGGGGCACAGTTTCGATCCCTGGTTGGGGAACTAGGATCCCCGTCCCCCCAAAAAAAGAGAGAACTGAGTTCAGTATTTTGAACTAGCTCTTTTTTGGGGGGTACCTCTGTTAGTTATCTGTTGCTGCGTAACAAATTATCTCAAAATTTAGCACCTTAAAAATAATGAACATTTATTATCTCACACAGCCTCTGTGGGACAGGGGTCCAAGAATGGCTTGGATGGGCAGTCCTGGCTCCGGGTCTCTCATGAGGTCAAGATTTGAATGGGGCTAGTCATCCGAAGGATTAACTGGGGCAGGAGGAGATGGCTTCCAAGATGGCTCACTCACAGGTCTGCAAAGTTAGTGCTGGTTGTTGGCAGGTGGTCTCAGTTCCTTACCACATGGACATCCCATAGGGCTGCTTAAGTGTCATCAACACGGCAGCTTGCTTCCTCCAGAGTGAGTAACCCAAGAGAGAAAGAGCAAGGAGGAACCCACGACTCCTACGATCTAGCTGTGGAAGTCACACACCCTCACATCTGCCACACTCGCTTTTGGGAAAATTTAATATAAAAAATTATTAACTAGTAACAGGGTATTAAGTACTAAGGGGGTAAAGACAACTCTAAAGAATACATAAATAGCAGTTATAGGGAGAAGTTACTACCTTTGGGGCTGAGGCAGAGTACTCAAGGAAGGAACAAACTTGGAAGAACCCTCCCACCCCCACTGCTAGGATGAGATTCAGATCTCACTAGAGAGAGGATAGTTATGGCCCATTGGATGATGTTGCTGAGGGGCTACAGGTTGGGGCTGGCAAGCAGGAAACTGCCCGCTAAGGTGCCACTGAACTCACTGGGAAGCACTCTCTGGATGTTCTAGCCACACGTGTGTGTGTGTGAGTGTGTGTATGTAGAGAGAGGGATACGGTTCTGCAAACCATCTGCTACTGTGTGCCACAAAGGCAAGAAGGAAAAGAAAGTATTCTGGAACAAGGAAGAGAAGACCCTTCCTTTGGCTGTTCTCCTCTAGGGCTCTCTATTGACAAAGTTAAGCACTGTGCCAGCTGGCAGGGGAGAAATATTTACAGGGTCCCACTCCAGTATTTCAAAGCATGGAAAAGAAGGCTGGATTTGGAACTGAGAGGCTATAAATTGATAACAGGCACTCATATGCTCTGCTGCAGAAAAAAAAATGTATTTGATTATGAAATGCTGTCTTAGACCCCAGTGGGAGTGTTACATTATATATACAGTATGTACATCATACTACCTTTGTACAATCTGAACAATTCTGAATTCTGAAGCATATCCCGACCTCAGGGTTTTGGTTAAGGGATTGTGGACCTGTACCAGTTTGCTGTTAGCATGTCATATAAACCCCAGTGCAGATCTATCTGAAAAATTGGGGGGAAAATAGGCCTCAAGGTCTTCTGCCTTTATCTATGACCAAATCTAATCGCCAGCCAGCATCAAGCCTAAAGCAATAAAAATACCCGAGGGTCTGAGTTCTTGTTTGAGAAGAGGAGAGAGCAAAGTGATAAGCCTAGGCTCAGCTTGCCTCTTAAACAGCTTGGGAATGACTTCTATCATATACATAACTTTTTCATCTTACTGAGCTCCTGGAATTTGACCCAATAATATCAGTATTTTTTTCCTCTTAAGGTGGGATATAGTTCTAATAAAAGGAGAGAAACCTTGAGTTATCTCCATTACAGTTCCAATGCCAAGGGTTGCAAACTCAAATATCTATATGGGTTAAGCATACAACTTAAATGAGTAAAGCTTGCAGATATAAGGCAACAGGGAGCAGTGGTAACAGTGGCAATCTATAGAGTAAATGCTTTATATAAAGAAGGTAATTGCTACTTAACCCCTGCATACTGTTGCCATGCAGATCCAGTACAGCAAGATAGTCTAACTTTTCAAGAGAAATTAGAAATTTGGATTTTAAATGGTGAGACTGTTAAATTTTGAAACAATAAAAAAGACAGTGCAGGATAAACATACACACTGGGGGTTCATACTCAGCTTGTGACTCCTACCCTCGCCCTATGTGCTAGGTCCATGGCAAGTGCTGGCACTTTAGAGGTCTTGATTGGCTGTTACGTTAGAGGCCCCCAATGAACCGTGACTCTCTGTATTCACAACCTTGTGTAGTCCCTTCCCACACTGACTCTGGGCTTTGCCATATGGCTTGTTTTAGCCAATGGGACATTAGCAAGTGGGGTGCAACCAAAGGCTTGATAAGCCTTTGTTCACTGGGGCTTGTCCTCTTGGAAGCTAGTCACCATGCAGAAGCCTGAATGGTAAGAAACCAGGTAAAGAGAGAGGCCCTCGAGGATAACCCGTTTTGATGAGCTCCCAGCTGATCGTAATCCCATGAGTAACCTCAGCTTTTACTATGTGGGTCCAGCTGAGTCCAGTTAACCCCCACAATTGTAAAGAATAATAAAACACTGTTATTTTAAGCTACTAAGTCTTGGAGGTGGTTTATTATGATGCAATAGGTAACTGAAACAGAGGTCATTTATTTCGGCCCCTTTATTTTACTAATGAATGTCTCAAGGCCCAGACAGGCAAAAGGACATGGTGAAATTCAGACAGCAAATTAGTGGCAATAACTTTCCAGTTCTGTGCTCTTTCTTCCTATTGCTTTTCTTTCAATTACTCTGGTGGAAAGCATCAGATAAGGACTATAAAACTTAAAAACTCTATGTACACGGAACTTACACTGTGTCCTGCATGCATACAAATTACTGTAATAACTTGGTCCTTGGAAATGGAAAGATTTCTAGGTCATCTTGTCCCTTCACTCTACAGGTGCAGAGAATGCAAAACACTTGAGAAAGAAAAGCAGACATTTGGAAGCTGGCTTGATAAAATCAGACAGGCAGTAATGTTACTAGATGATAGCCTGGTCCTCTTAGCTAGGCCTCGTGTTCCCCTGTTGAACATAATTTCACGGAACATAAATGTTAGATGAAGCCATTCTGTGACCATGATAGATCAATACAAAAGCAAGACCGCTCCTTAATTACATTTGAACACAGATAAAACATGACATTGTCCAAACCACAAAAAATGACCAAACATCCCCCATCCTGGCTAATGATGGACGCCTGCTTCTCTACCAATTAGAGCTTCAGCCTCAGTCTAGCATTCCTTCCTTCTAGGTAAGATTTATCGAGATACCCAATCATAGAATTACCCCCACTTCCTGACAGCATCTTATCCAGAGTAAAGCTCCACTTCCTTAAACCCTCTTCCAAATGACCTGACAACTCCTACTGAGATGACCCACAGTTCTTCATGGTGTGTGATCTCCCTTCCTGTAACCAGTCAGAAACCCAACTTGTTCAACTATCAGTGTGCCCCCTGGTCGTCTTTGGTTAGAGGGTACTGATAGACCTGACAAAGTTCACATAGAGCTGGAGGCAGAATTCACCAGGAGTCTCCAGACCTCCAGTTGTGTTCCTTCTTAGCACCTATCACTCTTGTGGTTAATGCCTGTCTTCCCCCCCCCCCGCCCCCCACTAGAATTAAGCTCCATGAGAAGGGAGCCCTTGTCTGTAAGGTTCAGAGCTGATTCCCAGTGCCTAGACTGGTACCCGGCAGAGGCTGGAAGTTTAAAAAACATTTTCTGAACAAATGAATAAGAGGGGCTCAATATACACAGGCTCCCTTTCACCCCTCAGCTCCTCCCAGTACGTGGTGCATACAGACCATAAACCTCCTCTTCCCCAACTGAATTTCCAAACCCCTCCCTCCTCGGACGCCCATACTCTCAGAGCTTTGCCCGAGCTTCTCTCTTTCGCTGGCCCCCTCCCACACCTGAGCCCCAAAACCATCCCCTCCAAAAGTATCTAGAACCCACCTGTCGCCAACACCTCACTCTACCACAGAGGATAGCGGACCAGCCGCTCCGCTGCCTAGGCGTCGCGGGCCCTGCAGACACCGACCGCGCATGTGCGGAAATCAGTCGCGCACGCAGGATTATCTGTCAAGCGAAGAGTTGCCTCCGAGTTTCCGTCCGGGTCTGGGTAGCCTTGGGCTGCCAGGAAGTCAGGAGAAACTAGCCGGAAAGAGAACCCGAGCGCAAGGCTTTCTGGGACATGTAGTCGTATCGCTCCCGAGGCCCCACCTTGAGGCAGCCCTTAATTCTTTAGGTCTGCACATGTCGCATTCACAGTCCAGTGCTACTTTCGGCTCAGAATTCAGCTTCGAGCTGTCAGGAGAGATTGGCCTGGTATCGGCTTCTCGTTCCCACAACGCTCTACAGGGCCTGCGGCGCCTGCTGGGAGCTGTAGTCCTAGCTCTGCGTACTGCGTTCGCCGAGGGGGAGGGCGGAGCTGCCGGCGGCCCGGGCGGGCTGGCAGCTAGAGTGGGTGCGATAGCCGCCTCCGCCTCTGCCGCCTCTGCCGTCGCCTCCTCCGCCCGGGCTGTTCGCTGCTGCGCGGGGAGAGCGAGGCGGGGCCGCCGGGGCCGCCATGGAGCCCGACTCGGTGATTGAGGACAAGACCATCGAGCTCATGGTGAGTGCGGGCCGTTGGACCGTCCGTTCTTCCGTCCGTCCGGCTCCGGGCGGGCCTGCCCACCTCAGCGTCCGGCGCGAGGTCGGCCCTGGCCCTTCCTCGCTGCCTCGGCCGGGACCTGGGCCCCCCGCCTTCCCTGGCCTCCGGCCCGGCGCGGTTCCTCCGGATCCCTCGAGATTTCACGCCGGACCTGGCCCGGCCCCCTCCATGCCCCTCGTTTTTCCTCCCTCCCTTCCTCCTGTCTCTGGGCCCATGTCTCGAACGACCCTCGCTCGCTTATGCTGTGGCCTTAGCTCGCACTCGCTTTAGCATCTCATTCCCCCTTTAGAAGGGATTTTTTTCTTTTTTTTCTCTGTTTCTCCGGTCCAGGCCTGCATCGCTCTTGCCAGCCCCACTCAGGCCGAGTGAGATGCTGTTGGGAGAGGGTACCGAGAAGATCGGTTAGGGCCTCGGCCTCCGCGTCCTAGAAGGGGTCTCAGCACCCTCTCTTCAACCTAGGGCTGTGAGGATGCCGGCGTAGGCCCTACAGGGGTGGAGGTGGAGAGCTCTCGGACTTGAAGATGTGGCCGATAAGGGGCCTCTTTCCCGGCCCCCTGTGGTGTCCGGCTTCTCGGACAAAGGGTTTCTTACTCGGCCGAGAGGGATGTTTGCATAGCAAGGCCCCAGGTACTCTGGATTCCCTCTCCCAGGAAAGAGAAACTGTAACTTCACGTTTTCCAAAGCTGCTTTGGGAAATTGGGGAGGAGGGGGGAGGGGTTGTCTTCACCACTGCCGCCAGTTCTTTCTTCTAGAAAAAGGGGGAGGGGGGGTGTCCTAGGGCCCTGGGGCGGCGATCACTCTTCTGTTAGAAACCTTTGGTAGCTAGGCCAGACTCCCTGGCCCCGCGAACACCCCAGCCCCCTTCCGCCTTAGGACTTTGAGTCAGAACGGGTTTTTAGAAACAGGACCACGGCAGAGTGGCTAGTAGAAATGAAGAATTTCCTACTTGGTGGATGATTTGGTGGAAGAAGTAAAATATGGCAGCTATTACCTGCCAATTTGAGCTTTAGGGAAATCAAACTGGGCTCTGGAGGGTTGGGAGGGGGAAGTCTTTGCCTCAGCAAACGGACATGCTCAGGTTTTCCTCCTGTGGAAACCTTGACAGTTTCTTTGTACCTCTCCTAACACAGTAACAACTTCTACCCCAGGGTTGAAAGGAAAGATGAAAGACTCTACTTAACACAGCAAAATGTTTTCCTAGCCAGATTTTCTCCAGTGTGAAAATGTTTATTGAGTCAGTGATTCCACTGGGTAGGGTCGGTGACATCAGAGCCACTTCCCCCATTTAATGCTATAAATAATAAATGGTGACACTGAAAGTCTGTTGGATATATGCATGGTTTCTGTGGATGATGGTATCTGGGAAGTTGAGATGCATGTTTTAAAAATGGAAGTACAGTAGCATAAATACAGAGGCAGCTTAATATTTGCTGTCCTTTGCATAATTCACTAGACTTCTCCAGCAGTCTTGAAAACTAGAGGGGAAAAAAGCTCTGGTAGTTTCTGATTTGTGTGTGTGTGTGTGTGTGTGTGTATATGTGTGTGCACTTATGGTTGCTTTCTAAGGGATACTGATACTTATGAGTTTTTGATATTCATTTATTAAGTAATTTTTCCTTTCAGTACAATTTATCAAACTTTTGAGGTCAAGCCTTTGATATTCTTCAAATTTTGTATGGGGTTATTTTGGTAAAATATCTTAATTGGAGTTAAATACATAGTACATATTCTTATGTATGTATAATACATGTACTTACAACAGGAGGAGTACTGCATAGCAAAAAATTGTAACTTGGTACCTCTTTGAAATTGGCTCTTCAGTGCTCCTCCCATTTCCATTCATTTAAAAAATAACTAGGGACTTCCCTGGTGGTCCAGTGGTTAGGACTCAGTGCTTTCACTGCCAAGGGCCCTGGCTCGATCCCTGGTCAGGGAACTAAGATCTCACAAACCACACCGTGTGGCCTAAATAAATAAATAGTATTTGTTTGCGAAAGAATTAGAGTAAGTACAGTGTAATCCATTTAATGTCTTTGAATGGATGTAGAAAAAAATTTCTGGCCTAAATATACTGGCTTCCAGTGCTCATAAGTTTTGATTTTACATGATTGTACTTGTCTATGATCTGAAAAGATATTTCAGCCTTTTCAAGGACGTTATAAACTGGGATTCTTAGAAAATTTAACAAAAAATTTAACAAAGTAGTTCTCTAGATCAATTTTACAATGGCTTTTTTTTTTCTTTTTCTTTTTTTTTTTTTTTACAACGGCTTTTTATATACGGATTTTGATATTCCCTCAAAGGGCTACCAGTTAAGCAGTTAAGACTCTTAGGCAACTCTTTTCATAAACATATATGTATTTATTTTAGTGTAGTAGATAGCACAGGTACTTAACAACTGATTTACTAAATCCAGGATCAGATGTAGGAATGATAATGCCTTGAAATCTAATTGCATGTGGCTTTCTGTATTCACTGAATTTTAATTAGAGTTTCCAGAACTAGGTTAAAAACATTTACATTTCAAAATAACATGATGGAAGGAGGGGGAGGGGTTAAACTGATGGTATTTTGAAAGCCTAAAGCATGAAATATTTTTAGAGTTTTATGAGTCAGCTTCAGTACTCAAATATTTGTGATTGTGCTGCCTGTACCAGTTCGGTACTTAATGGTTAACAGGATAACTTTCGTTTGATATTCCAGAGCTTGCTGTTTCAAAGAAAGGAAACAGAGTTCTTGGGTTTCACCAATTTCTTAATCTTCATTCCTCTACTTTCTTTGATTTTGATTCTTCCTTTTTTTCTTGCAGTTTTTTAGTTTACTAGGAAGTAAAACTGGTGATAGCAGAATAATTAAATCTTCAAAATATAACCCCCGTTGTGACTCCTACCCCTGCCTGTGGCCAGGTCCACAAAAAGTGCTTCTCCAGCTGACCTACCTCGTAGGAGTCAGTCTTTAATATAGACTATAAACTCTTGATCGTGACAACTGAATTTACGATAGCTGATAGTGAATAATTTAACCACCAAATGACTTTCATGGCTTTATGTGGGCCCAATACTGTACCTAGTTTGTGGGACTGTTTTTCAAACTTCTGACTTTGGTAAAATTAGCTTTATTATTAATGAGGTAGAAAAGTAGTAATCCATTTGGAAATACACAAAAGTTCACCAGACTTTGTCTAGTGTGATGGACTTCACTGGAAACAGTGAAAACTGTGCGTTGTGTATCACATGGTATTTAACACTTGAGTTAGAAGTATGAGTTTATGTTCAGGCACTTATTACTAGAAAGCACTCACAGAGCTGCTAATTGGAAAAAGATGGTTAGTCCTGCCTATTAGAAGATAGCAGAAGTTAATGTTAAAAGTTTGGGAAAGATAATCCTGCTTCCTCTGTGGGTGTGAGCATACCCCTTCCCCCATTTACACAAGTAATGGGTAGTTTATACTCTGTTGTTAGCCTCTGAATGGTTCCCCTCTTTGCTAAGTGACCTTAAGTGAGTCATTCCCCTCTGTGTTATCTCTAAACGGCTATATTACTTGTTGAATGTAGTGATATAGGTAAAGTATATTGGATCTTATTAAGAAGTTGTAATAGCAAATCTATTTTTAGAGCTATTGAAGTACAGGCCACAAGGCCAAGGAGATGAAAGAAACTAAGTGACGTTATTGGAAATATTTATCTTTTTATCTTTCTGTGTCCCCCCGTCCCACCTTGTCATTGGCTTTCTAAGTGGAATAAGTGGGATTGTTTAGTGACTCCTTTAAGAAATTGGGTCTCACTTTGTCACCGTCACTTACCCTCATCTGCCTCTAGCCATGTGTTGATTTACCAAATGCAGATAAAGTAGACAGAAGTTTAAGTAGGGTCCAAATGAAATAAATCACATGCATATGCATAGACCTCACTGACCTGCCTCAAGAGGCTGTGGCTCAAATATTATCAATTTTTACTCCTGATTTTGGAGTAGGTTAGATGTCCTTTCAGATTTGACAAGGATAAACATGATCCTGCTCACAAGTCTTGGCACTCTTTGGCCCCTGACTGCTGTCCCCTGAAAACTGCGAGTTCTGTATAGCACAGAAGAATCGCTAACCCATTACATAGGTTTACAGGACAGCACATGTATTTCTCTGAGTAGTACTGTTTGGTTCTATGAATTCTAGAAACAAACTTTTCTGCACTGTGAGGTACTTGGGATCTTGGCTTCCATCTGGTGCTATTTACAGTTTAAGGGAAAGAAAGCATTTCAAGTCCTAGTAATTCAAATTCCAGCCTCTCTTCAGCTTTTTCTTCTCACATTCCTCACTTATTCTATATTCCAGCCAAAGCGTGGGGGTCTGTGGTTCTTCAGATTCTGCTCACTGTTTCCTTTGTCAGCACTGATATGAACTGACCTAAACCCATGTATTTAAGGCTACTGATGTTTATGGGAAGGACCTAATAGTTGGTGCTCTGGCCAAATTGGTTTAGGTCAGATCTCAACAATCCTCTCTTCCACCTATGCTGATAAAGTACTATCCCCTCAGAACACAGTTTAGATGCCTTCTCTTTTTGATGTCAGTTTATATTATGGTGGCAGATACCATTTTGGTTTTTTATCTATAGCACTGCCTATATGATAATCATTGTTAAATGAAATGAATGAGTTCTGACACTTTGTCTTTATCTCATGGCAGTTAACATATTCTGGGCTTGTATTATAGTTTCCTGTGTGTGTCCCCTATTAAATGGTAAACTTCTCACAGTGCCTCTTGTAGTAGGTGTTCAGTAAATGTTGAGTTGAACTTTCCTGTTGATTGCTTACGTGTATTATTGCTGTCTGCCTGTATCTTAGCCATCTTCTTTTCTGGAAATTCTCACCTATATCACTAGTTCTTATGATAATTTGTTCCTAACTCTTATGGGACTTATCAGACCTTCCTGTGTATCATAAAAGTTTGGTCATGTCTAAGCTTCTTTTCCAGAGGCCGTATCTGATTGTCCTTTGAATCCTTCACTACACTTAGCACTTGGGTGTGCAGTAGGTATTGATTTAAATTAATGTTAGGGTTTTTTTTTTTTCCATGCTGTGAAAACTTTTTAAGATTTCCTTTTGATAATCTTAAGACAAAGGTGGAGATGGATAGAGGAGAAAGACTGCTAAGGGGAAAAGGAGGGTGGGATGTGGTACACAGACATTCATATACATTTTAACCATTATTTGCAGACTTTTATACACATACAGATTGATTTATATACATCCTAGAGAGTGGTTGATGGAAGTGCTGAGGAAACCAAACTCCTTTTATATCCGTTGATGTGAACTTGCCAAACAGTCGATAAGTTCTAAGGATCCTGTGACCTTAGAGAAGCGCGATTGAGCATAAAGGGCATGGACCCTAGAGTGAAACACCTGAGTTTGTATCTTAGCTGTCACTTTCTGACTGTGTGACCTTAAGAAAGTTAACGTTTCTCTGGTATGATTTCTTTATGTGTAAAAATAAGAAAATGTAGGTATTGTTGCTGGGAGGATTATGAGAGATGCATGTGAAAGGACCTTGCAAAGGCTTGTCTCTCAGCAACTGCCTGCCAAGCTAACCCTCCCCACAAGTACAGGGACCATATTTTGTAAAGCACAATCAAGACAGATGATGTGAGGAAAGTTGTAATTTTCCCCCCTGATTTGTGTGTGTATTTAATTGTGAAGCTTTACAGAGGCCTAAAATTCAGTTGCTTTTAGCCATGCATTTCACGAGGCATCTTTGGGGGAGATGATGAAATCATACAGAATCGGTACTGTCTTGGAAATCTGGGAAGTACTGTTACAATTACTAAGAACTACCAATTAGCCATAATTAGACTTGTACTCTGTCTGTGGAGAGAACCCGCTTAACCCTGTTTTAGGTATCCTGGTAGAAAGAGACTGGTAACTGTTCATATTAACATTGAGCATTGTGATTTATGTTTGATCAATTTAGTTTAGACAAGGAAATTAGGATTTTCAAATTCTTATTCTTGTTTTAGCTAAGCTGGTGATTTTTGACCTTTAACAGAATAAGTGGTGACTATCCTACAAGATTTCCTCCTGAGTTGTATTGTTGTTCATTGAATTAGTTGAGAAAAGGGGAAAAACCTGTTGGTCAAGAAAGTGCTTGTTACCCTCAGTTCAGTTTCTGCTGATCGCAATTGCCTAACAGGAAGCTTGTCTTTGTAGGCAAATGAGAGACCAGCCAGGAAGACCTGACAGTCCAGTAGGGTATCTCTAACCTGGATCTTATTATTGTTTTAACAAAATTCAAAGATTGCAGAGTTCAGTGATGTCAGCAGGAAACATTTTTTAGGAAATTCCCTCTCAGGGTTAGTCAACAATGAAGACCTTCACAGAATGGAAAGCAGTGAAGTAGAAACAGTAGGACATTAACATGTAAATTTAAAAAGATGACTGAGTAGAGGGATGTGCAAATACCTAAGTACAATGAATATAGGAAACCATTCTCTAATAGCAAACCTCTGATCCACGGAAGAAAAAGAAAAATTAAGTGAGAGCTCTGCTGTTAGGAAAAAGGAACCTGAGTATTTTTTTTTTGGGGGGGGGGAGTTAAATTCAGAACACTTAACCAGTTTTGGGAACTAATAATAAAATATGTTTTGGTTCTGTGAAATGATTGCTTAGGAGACTCAGAGAGAAAGGGGCAGGGGACAGGAAGAAGTCAGTCCTTACATTCCTGGTCTGGCATCTATTAATCTTTGTTTCTCTAGCATAAGGCCTGCCACCAATTAGGCATTCAGTAAATGTTTATTTGAAGGGAGGGGGGGAAAATTAACTCACTAATACAAGAAAAAGCCCTGACAACGCAAGAGGTTCAGAAATGAGTCCGTTAGTCAAATTGTTGTGGCTGTGTTTTGCTATAATTTTTCGGTATTTTGGTTATAGCAGTGAGTTATACTTTGAAAAGCAGAGTATATTGCTCTAGCAGTTAACTACTAGCCATAGCCCACTAGCAGCTTTTGTCAAAATTGGGTTTTTAGTTTATTCTTAGGCTCTAGAGTAATGAGAAGAGCTTGAGCAATTATTCTTTCCTTGTGATTTTACTCATATAATGCCTTTAAGTTGAGGGTATTGAGATATTTCCACCCATTTGTTATGAAGAGGTTAATCTTAGACTTGTACTTCAGTCAGTCACCTCAGTTGCTTTGCCTATAACATGAAAAATCAGAACATCTTTAGTCTTTGCCTGTGGACTATTTATTGATCTTGGAATTTAAAAATTCCTTGGTTTCAACTGGGTTTGGGATTCTTTGTCACAGACACATCTTTGCCGCTAAACACAAAGTCTACTTGGGCAACGTTTTAATGTGTTTTGTTATAAAGTTAATATTGTGGGCCTTAGAATTGCATGGCTTTTTGTTACTGAAATGCTTTTAAGTGGCTAGATCAGGGGAGTTAGCCCTTTCAGGATGGCTCAACAAGTTCAGTTGTATTTTAGTTCAGCTAGGCTGAAATACTGAACTCTTCTGTATTTTTGTGGTTCTTCCTTCTGACGTCAATTAGCTTAAAGCTTGGTTTCTTCTGCCCCAGGAATCATGGTCTTTCTGATCCACGGACTGTGGACTTGGGAGGCCACAGTATTCTGTGAAAAGGGCATGGGCTCTACCACCTAGTAGATGTGGGACTGTGGGCAAGTTATTTCTTCTCATATTTTTTGAGAATTAAATATGAGTAATAAATGTAAAAGGCCTGGCCCATTAGTAACCCTTCAATAAAGGTAGGTATTATAATTACTGCCGGAACATTTTGGCAGTAGTGTGGCAGTTGAGGAAGTAGCAAATTTATGTGCAAGCAGCTTCACAGTCTTTGGATTTTTAAGTTTTTATCTATGTCATCCTGTTGAATGTCTTTTTCTCTCTCCCTTGTAGTTTGTTTAGAGTTTACAGTCTAATGGAAGAGTTGGTATGGTAATAAAAGCATGTTGATATAATGTGGAGTGGGCTTATGTATTTAAAGGTGTTATGTAGTAAATTGTTTATTAGTGTTCTTTATTATTTTCCCTAATTTACCCAGTGACTGGCCATTGTGGGGGATTGGCCTTTATTGAGCCAGAAGTTTACTCTTAAAGTTATGTCACATGTCTTAAAATGTCCTGTATTTCAGCTGAGGGTGGAAGATTTGAGAGATGTGAAGATTTGACTTCTTATATGTGGCAAACCAAAAGATTTCTTGGTAGGTGCTTAAATAAATATTTTTATTGGTAGACATTTGAGCCCTCCTATATTAACTTTGGCTGACAAAGTTTCTGTAATAGTAGAGGAGCTGTCTTAGAAAATGGATAAAATTCATTGTAGCTGAATGATCTGGGACAATTTATGTGCATAATAGAAGAAATTTTTATCATGCATTTGGAAATTGCATGATATTTATCATGAACAAATAATAGTATTAGGGATGTTTCCTTCTTTGTTATGTAGAATTTCTTATTCTTCTCTCAACACAGAGGTGAGCAGTGCTACTGCAGACCTTTTATACCAAATAGCTGACTCAGGGGTTGTAACTCTTTCTGTGCTTCAGATCCACCACTCCATTGACCCTTCCATTTCTTGGTGGCTATCCTTTGCCGCTGGTGCCATGGTGGGTGTATGGATTGCTTTCTGTCTTTCAACAGTTACCGAAGTGCATGTTTGGGATTTTGTTGAAGAAAGCTGGATACAGTAAGCGGAAAGAATCTTGGAAGCTGCTTGACTGCTGTCTTTTCTCAGACTAGTCTGAAAGGGAATACCCCCATTCATTCTGGATTGGTGGATCTGAAGTACAAAATATTGTCCAGGTAAGCAATTACCCTGTATTGTTTTGTTATGTAGAACTCAACTCACTGAGAGAAACTTAAAATTTCTTTACTTTTTTCCATTATAATAGAGAAAGGAAGAAATGTTAGACATTTATTCATAGTGTTCATGTTTGGGTGTGGTTTAGTGAAGGTATTTGGTAGTAAAAACTTTGTTTCAGTGTAAGAAATGCAGTTATTTTTATTAAATAGGCCCAAAAGTTTTGTAGTCATAGCCTAACAGGGAATACAGTACAGTAAACAAGGGACATTTGTTTGAGGAATAGGTTATAAAATATGGAAAGCAAATGATAATTTTGTGGCATTATCTCATGATTTATAGTTATTACCTGGTCAGAATAATTTTTGTAGTTACCATGTAAAGTAGTGGTCTTTTATTCTTAGGACTCCTGGAGGGTCTACTCAGGACGATTTACTAACTGTAGCTGCTGTTTACTGGGCATCTACTAAGTGCCAGGCGCTATTGTAAGCTCTTTACACATATTTCTTATTTAGTTGGCACATGCTTTACGTGTATATTACAGATTGTAAAATGAGGCTCAGGAGCATTAAGTACAGTTTTCCCAGGGTCATACAGCTCGTACATGGCAGAGCCAAGCTTAAGCTTGAGCCTGTGTGTCTCCAGAGCTCTGGCTCTTTCCATCTGACTACATTTGCTGAAGTTTGTACTTCAACTTCAGGATTTTCATATTGTCTATATACTGTTAGAGTAAGATGCCGTTTTCTACAGTGGGTTTCCACTTGGAGAACACATGATGGATCGTTTTTTGGCATGGTATCTTAATTGTATCTGGTGCTCTCCCTTCTAAATGAAAAGATTAGAAGATTAGAAGTCAGTTCACCAAGTGAACCTAAAGGTAACTTAGGAAGTATAAGAGAGGCTATACATTTACATGTCAAAATGTGTTTTATACAGGGAAGTATCATTTGGCCTAGTGAACTCAAACCTGTATCTTCTCAGTTCCTCCTTACTTTTTATTGGTTATTTAAATAGCTCAGTAGCTTATTATGTAGACTTCTTCTTCTTCTTCTTCTTCTTCTTTTGTTAACAGTGACATTCTTAGCATTTTTTTTTTTTTTTTTAGTATTTATTTATTTGGCTGTGCCGGGTCTTAGTTGAGGCACGCGTGATCTTCATTGCAGTATGTGGGCTCTTTAGTTGTGGCATGTGGGCTCTTCTAGTTGCAGCATGTGGGATCTAGTTCCCTGACCAGGGATCGAACTTGGGCCCCCTGCTTGGGAGCATGGAGTCTTAACCACTGGACCACCAGGGAAGTCTCTGTGTAGACTTCTTTTGATCTGTGGTTTGTCAGCCTTACAAGTAAGATGTTGTCAGGCAACTCATGACTTTTTCTGGTATTTAATCACTCCAGATTACCCATTTCCTTTACCCTTAAAAAAAAAACAACTTTTTTATCATAGACTGACACTCTGGCTTTGTGATCCATGTTTTATTTTTTATATTTGTTAGTATTTCTTCTAGTTGAGCGTTTTTCACGCTTGTCACGTGAAGAGCTCTCAGGGTGGTGGTAGTAGGAAAAGTAGTAGTAGTTTACACTTAATGGGCAGTTACTCTGTATTGAGCACAATTCTGAACACTCTACATGTATGAACTCATTTTCATAGTGACCCGATGAGGTAGGTACCCTTATTTCCACTTTACTTATGAGGAAACTGAAGGATAGAGTAGTTAAGGAACATGTTCAAGGTCACACATCTAGTAAGAGACAAAGATGAGATATGAATCTAGGCAGTTTGGTTTCAGAGAATGTGCTTCTAACGTCTGTGCCTCAAGTTTAAAACACCATCCAGTGATAAAAAGAGGGGCAGAAATCCTGAAGACTAAAACTGTATTCTGATTTCAAGAAATCATTGCAAAGGGAAAGGAAACAATTGTTGCTGAGTATCTATTTCGTACCTTCTGTAGAAAATAGTCTAGATCTCAGACTCTGTGTTAGCCATCCAAGACTATCTACCAGCCTGTTTCCCGAGAGGACTCACAGTAGGGTTAGTTTAAGGTTGTGTTCCAGAACAGTGCCGTCCAGTTAGAACTTTCTGGATAATGGAAATGTTCATTATCTGTGCTGTTCAATACGGTAGTCACTAGCCACTTGTGGCTATTTTGAAATGTGGCTCTGTTAACTGAAGAACTGAATTTTAAATTTTAAGTAATTTTAATAGCCACAAATACAGTTATAGAATTTACCTTCAGCCTAGGTCTGGTCCTGGATTTAACACCCTTAGAAATCTGATCTTGTCAGCATGCTGAAAGCCAGCACCTTATCCCACGGTTAGACTTAAATTCATTAACCAGCTGTGCAAGACTGATGTGTAAAGCCAGAATTCCAGTTTATTAATTTATAATGATATGTGCTTGTTGGCATGATTAATATAAACTTTTCTGATAGGTAGGCTTCCTTACTAGATCCTACTTAACATGCCAGTTTAAGTTTTTCAAATGAGAAGAGATATTTAGAGGGACCTGAAGACTCAAGCCAAATGACCGAAATACTCTTGTCCAGTGGGTAGACTTTACCTACCAGGTCAGATCATAGTCAGGTGGTTTAGTTAGCACGGACTTGGCCAGGGAAGTGACGTATTTGCTGGCCTGGGACTGAGACAGCCTCATTCAGCTTTTACTTTAGGGATGGATGGTTTTTCTGTCTTCCTTCAGCTTCTCTGCTTGTTTTTACTTCCCAAATCCTTTTCTGATTACGGCATTCATTTTAAGCATGTTAATATTTACATTCAGCTTGAACGCACTCTTGTTCTTTAGGTCTGGGAAGCTCTTTGTTTTCCCTAAGTCACCTTTATCACTGTAAGGATCCATTTTGTGTTCATTTTTGACTCTTAAGAAGGCAGTTGAATTTTCCTTGCTTCCCTGAGGGCCTCTTTCTACTGAAACACACTTAATAGCTTATTTAATTTGGTCATATAGTGTGGGGTAGAATAGGAATATACTCATAAAAAATATGCCTGGTAGTACATTCTCTTTGCATTACGTCATGTTATTAAATGAGCTTGTGTTTAGCTTACTGTATCATTACTTTGGGACTTGTTCTTGATCCTTCTGTTCTTAAAATAGAAAGAGTGATGTAACCAAATTTGCATTTTAAGAAGTTAACTTTTCAGGTGTCTGTAAGATGGATTGAAGAGACTCAAGTCAGGGAGACCAGTTAGTTCAAGTGAGCAATGATGAAGGCAAACCAAAGCATTGACAGTGGGCATGGTGGAGATGGGGTGGGCTTAAAAGAGATGTAGGTGGCAGGACCTACCAAACTTGGGGATTGGTTATAGGAGAAAGAGATGGATGGAATATAGTATAGATTTTAGATTTTTGCCTTGGGCGCCAGAATGGTTGTTTGTTCTCTCTTCCAAGATAGGGAATACTAGAAGAACAGACTGGGAGGAGTGGAGGGAGGAGAAAGAATGAGTTCAGTTTATAGTGAATTTGAGTAGCCTATGGGTGAATCCTCTAAAAGGAGAAGTATCTAGTAGGAATACTGATTTGGAGCTCACCAGAGAGAGCAGGGATAGAAAGATTTGGGAGTTTTTATTTAGCTTCAGTGGTAGCTAACTTTACTTACTGGAGTTAGAAGATAACTCGGAGTAAAGATTGAAGAATTCATATCTGTATGGAAATACTAATATAAAGGAATGGGCTACAGCTCAGATTATGATATCATATGTGATGTCGCTCAAGAGGTGTTACCACTCTGTCCTTCTCACATTGATCTGGGGGTTGTTACAGCCTGTTCCCAATCAGCAAATTAGTCCATTATATTTGGATTGTGATATTTTTTCCACTGTAGTGGTTTGTTTAATTAATAGAGGTACAGTTTTTGAAATGTATTTTAGAAAGCACCATGTTGTCACTACACATCTTACGTACATTTATCAAATTCATTTCTTTACATCTGCTGACAAAAACAAGGGAAAACTAACCTAAACAGTGAACATTCTGGACCAAACGTGAAATGGGGAATGGAAATTTGCTCTTCTCTCAGCCTGTCTCAATTCCTGAATGCTTCTCATCTAGCTGTGATGAGTGTGATTATGGTATTTTAAAGAAACGTTTTTAACATCACAACGTGAGGCCTAAGTACAAGACAGCTATTTAATCTACTAGTCAGTTGAAGAAACAGCAAACTGTTCAAGTGCTGGTATGAAAATTAGCTTTGTAGGAATTATTGAGATGGTGTGTTGGTCCAGTGTGGCGTTTATTTAAGAGATTTTTAAGGCAGATTTTTACTATATGCTGTTTTCACCTTATGTACTGACTTCAGACCCTAATTCCCAGGTGTGCTATAATTCCACTGTAATTAGGTTTTAGTAATGAAAGCATGGAGATATGAAGACTTCATTACAGCTAAAGTCAATCAATACTTAACAAAAAACTTTTTTGAATACATTATATATGTCTGTGGTACAAAATTCATAAGGTGCAAAAAGGAGTACACAGTAAGGAAAAAAAAGTCTCACTTCTCTTTAGCTCCAGCTACTCAACCACATTCTTGTGTAGCTTTCATATATGTGTGTGTGTGCTATACACATTATTCTGCACCTTGATTTTTTTTTTATGTAAAATATGACATGGTCATCTTTCATATCAGTTCCCAAAGAACTCTCATGTTTTTTGAAGAGATAATTTAAAAGATGCATGCTGACTTATTATATGTGCTATAATTTGTGAAACCAGTCTGGGCTGTTACAGATAGAGGCTATTTCCAGTCTTTTGCTGTTATACATAATGCTGTAAAAAATAACTTGACGTGTATGTCATTTCACATGTGGAGGAGTATATCTTCAGGACAGATTCCTGGGAGTAAGTGTCACTGGATGGGTGCTTTAAAAAATCTGATAGCCGTTGCCACGTTGTCCTCCAGTCACATGGCAACAATTTACACTCTCACAGGCTTTGCTTGAGAGTACTCTTATTTCCTGACACTCTCAAGGTGTTACATTGGTTTTAAGCAGGTTGCTTTTTCAATTGTTCTTCTCTCTTTTCCCCCATAACTTTTTATTATGAAGAATTTCATATATATAAGAGTTGGGGAAAAAAGCAGTACAACAAACACCTGTATACTCTCTCCACTTAGACTCAACAGTTGTTAACATTTTGCCATATTTGGATCATTTCTCTGCTGCCCCCCGTGGTCGTCCCTTCCCTCCCTTTTTCCCGCCTTCTTCCTCTGCCCCTCTCCTCCCTTTTCTGTCCTTCCCTCCCCAGATAAGTACCCTTTTTTGTTGTTAAACAATTTGAAAGTAAGTTGCAGACATGATACCTCATCCTCTAAACATTTCAGCATGTATCTCTTAAGAATAAGGATAGTCTCTCTCTAAAAGCGAGCGTGCATACACACACACAATGTTTATAGTATACATCTCCATATATAACCAAATATTAAATATAGTCATATGTATTTTATACATATATAAAGCCACAGTACTATTTTTATATCTAAGAAAATGAAAGTAATTCCATAATATAATAACAAATATTCAGTTCAATTTAAATTTTCCCAGTTGACCCAAGAGTGTCTTTTCTAGCACTCCCTCTTTAAAAAACAAAAACCAAGTTCCAAATAAAACACACCTTTTATATTTGGTTGTAGATGTCTTTTTAATTTCTTTTTGTTTTAACTGTCCCTCTGCCCTTTTCCCTCTCCTGGAATTGATTTTTTTTTTTTTTTTTTTTTTTAAGAGTCCAGCTCAGTTGTCCTGTAGGGTGTGCAGCATTCTTCACTTGTTTGAATATTTCTTCATGGTGTTATTTAACTCATTTCTCTAGCTCCTATACTTGCTGTAAACTGGAAGTTATGTGAGAGGCTTGATTGCAGCCCATTTAACAAGAATGACAAGAATGCTTCATCATAGGTGAAGTGTACTTTGCATTGAGTCATGTCGGGAGGCACTTAATGACAGGTTATCCCATTATGATCTATGCTAAATTTGATCCCTTCACTAAGGTGGCAGCAGCCAGACCTCTCCATTAAGGTACAGTTTTATCCTCTATTATTACAAAGGACTATGGGGTAATATTTTGGCACCTTGTAAATATCCTGTAACATTACAACCTTTCACCCAGTGGTTTTAGCATCCTGAGCCTGAAATCAGTTATTACAATGTAAGTTACAAAATTGTGGTTTTCTGTCATTTCATCTATATTTGTTAGCTAGCATTCACAGAGGCCATCTCGTTTCTCCTCCTTCCTTTTGTGTATCACCGTACTCTCATGGATTTTATTTATTCACTGTGTTAACAGTCAATTACAGTCTTTATTGATGTTCAGATTTGGCTAATGAGAGCCCCTTCAAGGTAGCTCCTGCTTCCTTTTTAACATGAGCCCGTCAGTTTTGGTGTGTTTCTTGGTTTTCTACTTTTCCCTGCATATCAGGAATCAACCATTTCTCCAAGACTCTCTGGTTCCTTTTAGTGGGGAATGGTGTTTAGAAACAAAATCAGTACTGTTGGGTTGTTGTTGCTTCTAGACCTTTTCAGTGGACAGACCTAAGAAGTATATTTAAAATGAACCATGTGTTCATGTTAGTTCTGATTCAAACTTAATATTACAGGGATATTTTTCTGAACCTGTTATACTTTTGATTTTCAAAATCTAAGGGATCATACTGTGTAATGGCCGTCTATTTGAGGTACTAATTGTTATGCAAATAGGCAGATAAATAGCTTTATTCATTTATTATTGAGCATGTAATCGAACAGGTACTGTTTGGTAATGTGGGGAATACAGAACAGAATCAGATGTGTACCTTGCTTCCAGAATCTTAGTCTTTTACGTAAAAAAGTATAGTTCAATGTGAGAACTGCTAAGGATCATGAGAGGTGGACATACGTTGTGTGGGAGCTAGAAAAGGAAGGAAATCTCATAAAGGAAATTTTTAAAAAGTTACCCTTTGGGGCTTGAGCAAAGGATGGATGTGGATGTGTTGGGGTAGAGGAGGGATATCATAGCAAAGGTAACCAAATGAACAGTAGCTGGCAGGCAGTGGTGTGTATTGTCTCTTGGGAGTAAGTAGTTCTGTGGATTGTTGGAGTGTAGTTTGTGTGAAGGGATTGAGGTAGATAAATTTGTAAAGAGATTATAACCAAATCTTGGGTCATCCTTTAGGTCATAAGTTACAGACAAGTAGCCTGTAGATAGAGATCCACAGATGTATTTTATTTGATCTGCATAGATTTTTTAAAATTAGACATTTCATATCAAAACACTCTGGTTTTGCCTGAAAACTGGAGCTGAGTAGTGGCTGCCCTTTTTTATTTATTTATTTATTTATTTATTTATTTATTTATTTATGGCTGTGTTGGGTCTTCATTTCTGTGCGAGGGCTTTCTCTAGTTGCGGCAAGCGGGGGCCACTCTTCATCGCGGTGCGCAGGCCTCTCACTGTTGCGGCCTCTCCCGTTGCGGAGCACAGGCTCCAGACGCGCAGGCTCAGTAGTTGTGGCTCACGGGCTTAGTTGCTCCGCGGCGTGTGGGATCTTCCCAGACCAGGACTTGAACCCGTGTCCCCTGCATTGGCAGGCAGATTCTTAACCACTGCGCCACCAGGGAAGCCCAGTGGCTGCCTTTTTGAGTCAAGTCTTGTACTTTCCTGGTCACCATAGCTCCTGTAAGGCCTTCTTTACTTTTGAGCTTGTCATCCCTGCAGGAGAGGAAGGGTGAGGGTAGTGGGTGTGGTTTGAGATGAGAGATAACTTGAAAGTTTGAGCAAAATCTGTGCTTTAGAAAGATCACTCTGGCAGTCAGTTTGGAGGATGCAATGGAGCAGGGAGACCAATTAATAGGCTGTTGTAATGTTCCAGGGAAGAAATCACAAGATAGTAACAGATGGTGTGGAAGAGGAGGAGATGAGACATTTTAAATGTAGAATGGGTAGATTGTATTGATAGATATGAGTATGTATGTGTATGTATTGAAGAGAATGTAAATCAGACTCTCTTAAAACATGAAGTCCTATCTCTAAAAGGCTTTGCATTCATAAATCAGTTATGAATTAACTGATTATGAATGAATTAATTACAGTTTCTGGAACTTAACCACATATTTTTTAATCTGTTGGCTAATTTTGGAAGACAGCAGTAATAGTTTCATGCGTTGTCACTGTGTTTAGTTTTGCAATATGCAAATAACATGCTTCAACAAAGTCTAACTCTGACATGGCTTTATTTCTGAAAGTTGTTTATAAAGTGAATATTTATATTATGATTTTAAAAGTCACTTTCCTTGTAATTGTGGAGCTAAACTTTCAAGCAAAAATATTAGCAGTGCTAGTACTTATTTTCAGAATGTTGGCTGCTTGTATTTAATTTTCCCCACAATCTCTGCAAGAACTTAATCAAAAGGATAGTGAATCAACAAGGGACTGTACCGTAGACTTGAAATTACACCTTTATTAAAACCATATACACTGTTAATAAGTATTTTGGACATCTTCCCTGTCTGGTTAGGGCATGACTTTATCCAGTCCCATTTCCAGTGCCATTACTCCAGATATTTAGTAGCACCACCAGCTCAGATAATCTGAGGGAGGTGGACATGAAGAACATGTAAATGAGTAGACTGGGAATGAGAGTTACTCACACTGACAGAGGCCACACCTGGATACTGTGTAAAAAGCATCCAGCTTCAAGGGATGAACAAAGATAGATTAAAGGGCATTTGCATATATTTTTTTTTATTGCTTTTAACTTACATACAGTATAGAACACAAATATTAAGTGTACAGCTTAATGATTTTTTTTTACATATGTATATACTACACTATGTAACTACTACCCAAATCAAGATAGAAAACATGCTAGAGCCACTTGAGGGCTTTCTTGTCTGTGCCTCACCCAGTCAATAGACCCTCCCAAAGGCCTATTCTGACCTCTTTTATTATAGGTTAGTTATGGCTGTTTTTGGATTTTATATAAATGGAGTTATACAGCATATATATGTACTCTTGTGTTCCCCCCCCCCGTTACTGTATCCATGAAATTCATCCATTTTGTTGTGTATAACAGTATTTTTCCCTCCGTGCATTATTCCATTGTATATATAGTCCATGGTTCATTTATTTTACTGTTGATAAATTAGTTGGTTTGTTTCCAATTTTTGGCTGTTATTATGAATAACACTTCTAAGGTGGATATAAACACTTGGTTCTCTCAGTTGTGAAAACCCCAGAGTGGAATTACTGGGTCAGAGGATAGACATACGTTTAGTTTCAGTAGATTCTGCTAAACTGTTTTCCAAGCACTTGTGACAATTTAGACACCTACCTGTAATGTGGAGAGTTCCAGTTATCTCTTGGCTTTGCCAATCCTTTTCATTTTAGCCATTCTGATGAGTGTGTACTGGTATCTATATTGTAGTTTTGGTGTTTTTTTTGTTTAATCAGCTTATTGGTGTATAGTTTACATGCAATAAAATGTACTTATTTCAAGTATACTGTTTGAGTTTTGAAAACTATATATACTCATGTAACCAGTACCACAATCAAGATATAGAACATTTCTACCCAAAAAAAACTTCCCTCATTACCCTTTGCAGTTCCCTCAACAGCATCCTCGGCCTCAGGTAACTTGCTTTCTATTACTGTAGATTAGTTGTGCGTGTTCTAGAATTTCATATAGATGGGATAGGTACAGCATGCGTATACTGCATGTACTCTTACTATGTTTGGCTTATTTTGCCTAACATGTTTTTGAGATTCATTCTTGTATCAGTTGTTTGTGCCTTTTCATCGCTTAGCAGTGTTACATTATACGAGTATACACAGTTTTGCTTATCCATTCTCCAGCTGATGAATATCTGGGTTGTTTCCAGTGTTTGGCTATTATGAATAAAGCTTGCGTGAACATTTGTGTTCAGGTTTTAGTTTGGACATTTCTTTTGTCTTGTGTATACCTAGGAGTGGAATTGCTGGGGTAGAGTGTAGATGTATGTTTAGTTTTTCAAGAAACTGCCAGATCTTTTCATAAAGTGGCTGTACATTCTTAGAGTTCCTCTGACAGTGTATGAGAATTCCAGTTGATCTACATCCTCATCAGCACTTGACATTGTCATTCAGTTTTAGCCATTCTAATAGTTGTGAAATAGTATCTCATTGTGGTTTTATTTTACAGTTCCCTAACGACTAATGATGTTGAGCATTTTTTTCTTGTGCCCATTGATCATTTAGCTATCTTGTTTAGAGAAATGCTTATTCAAATCTTTTGACCCTTTAAAAAAATTGAGTTGTCTTTTTTCTTACTGATTTGTGGGAGTTCTTTATTATAGTCTGGAAACGAGTTCTTTGTCAGACATACATATTGCAGACACCTCCTGTTCTGTGGCTTGCTTTCCAATGTCTTAATATTGTCTTTTGATGGACAGAAGGTCTTAATACTAATGAAGTCTAATTAATCAATTTTTTCTTTCATAGTTACTAGTTTTTGTGTACTGTTTATGAAATTTTTGCCTACTCTAAGGTCTTAAAGATACTCTGTGTCTTCTTCTAGAAGCGGTATGTTTTTAGCATCTCACAATAATTGTTTTTTATGGTTGAGATAGGGATCAAGATTCATTTTTACTTCCCATGGTTACCCAGTTAGCCCAGGACTGTTACTGACACATACGTTAAAAAACTGTTGAAAAAATGTGAAGTAAGAAACTTATATTTTCTTTTTACAGAGGTAATTTATATTTATTATAGGAAAATTGAAAATAAAAATTATGTAAAATAAGAAACAAAAAGAATAAAAAGTTCCACTGATAACTGCTGTTAATATTTGGTATACTTCTCTGCCTTCATATACATATTTTTTTCTTTCATGTATGTTTCATATTTGTTTTTCACACATAAAATTATTTTGCAAACTGCCTTTAAAACTCAACAATATTTGTGACATCTTTCTGAACCGTCATATATTTCTTTATAACATTTTGAAGGGGTGCCGAATATGCATGAATATGCAAATGGATAAATAGTTAAACCACTCCTTTATTAGACATTTAAGTTATTTCTAATTTATAGCAACTTAAAGCTGGTGCTCTTTCTTGAAGTTTAATCTTTGAACAAATCTGTGAGTATTACCTTGGGGTAAGTTTTAAGAGGTGGAATTGTTGAGTCAAATAGTGTACACAAAAAATGTGCATGTGTATTTTATATAGCCAAAGGTTTTACCCACTTTCTGTTATTTATATGAACATGACATATCAGACTGACCATAGTCTATGAAAGTGCTCTTTTCTCCATGTTTATGCCATTTTAAGGTATTAATAATTTTTTTAAATCCCTATTTGGTTAAAGAATTTAAAATTTTATTTTTTTTTAATTACTAGTGATATTGGACATATTTTTCTTAGGTTTGTGGCTATTTATGTTTCTTTCGTGAAGAAAGGGAAATATGTAGATTAGCTGTCTTCACTGCTGATTCTAGATCCAGGTGCATTTGGGGAGTGGCAGAAGGAAGTCACCAGGGTGAGGAACTTCTGAGTTTGTTGTGGCTGGGGCAGTGCCGCCCTTTTGTGATTGAAATGGCCATTTTTGTTAGAAGCCAGCTGCAGGAGTATCTGCTTTATTCAGCAGACTGTCTGTGGCAAGCTTAAGCCAGGTCACTGCTCTGGCTTGCCCCTGGCTCCCTGTGCTCTTTATGAAGCACGTTAGGATCCGTCTCGACTGGCCTCACTGACAGCTTCAGGGACACTCACTCCTACTAGCCTTTGCTGCTTTGACCTAGGAAGTGAGGTTCTGCTGGGAATTCTTCTGCTTTTCAGGTAGACTTTTCTTTGTTTACGTGCAGTGAACCCTGTTTCCACAGAAACCGCAGCCTTGGCACCTCTGTCTTCCTCCTGAGTCTTGTCTATTTTTGCTCTTTTTCACCCTAGCTTTCCATACTTCAGTCACAGTGATTTTCTCCCACCCCTTCCTCCAGTGCACCAGATTCTGTCTTGACCTAACAAGCATTAACGTCTATTATTTGTTATCAGGGAGGCTTCACCCTTAACTCCTTTCTTGCCCATTTAACCTCTGCTTGTCCTTTAGAGCTGAGTTCAAGCATCAGTTCCTCAGGGGTTGTGTCTGGGCCCCCTAGGTACCCCTACAGGTTAGATTCCCTTTGTCATATTATTACAGCATTCAGTTCTTTTTCTTCACAGCTGTTAACATAATTGTAATTGATAAATGTATTGCGTAATCCCCCACTAGACAGTCAGCTTCTTTATTAAGAAGGTAACCTCCATGGGGACAAGGATTATGTCTGTCATGTCATATTCAGTTCATAGCATATTCCCAGCATCTAGCACAGTGCATGCCATACAATTGCCCAGTTGATTGAATGAAGGAATAAATTTAGGAGGGCAAATGAGAATTAACCATCTTGTATCAGAAGTTTATATGTACTTTTAAAATGAATACATGCACTCCATTTAATGCTTGGTGTTTTCTGTTTCACTATCATCTCTTAGTTTTAAATGACTTGGTCATGAAAATTAAGCTGTTGGCATCAGTGACTCCTTTCAGAAGATCAAAAAGCATCCCTTCTCTCCCTCTCTGCCTCTAAACCAGACATTGACTTCTGATCTGTCCAGATAGTAATACTGCAGCTGTCATTTTGAAGGATTTGTCAGCTGCTGTAAACTGCTAACCTTTCCTTTCCTCCCCCCTCCCTTTTTATTTTTGTGTGTGTGTGTGTGTGTGTGTGTGTGTGTGTGTGTGTGTGTGATTAATAGGATCACTATTACTGGGAGTTGCTTCCTTAGGTCAAGTAAATTTAGTAAATGCTGCATGTAATCTCCTCCTCTTAGAAATTCTCTTGGTAATTGTCATTTTAATAATATGTTTCCCAGCATTTCCCAAACTTTCTGACTCCAGAATCCTTCTCCTCCTTTATTTTGGTTCAAAACTGATACAACCCAAGGCTCTTTACTATTTTTGTGTATTTCACCCCAACTTCTTTTATTCACCAAGGGTTCTCTTATCACTCTGCCAAAGTAAGGAGGGAGGGAACTAACACTCGTTAAATGCCAGATTTACATCTACTATTCCTTTTAATCTTCACCATAACCTTGAAAGATAGGCTTATTTTCCACATTTTAGCATGTGAGGAAATGGAGACTGGAGAAGAGAATTATTTTTTTGCTCAAGGTCACATAGTGATTCTTTCCCTCTCTTTCTTTCTCTTGTCCTCCCTCCCTCCCTCCTTTCCTTCCTCCCTTCCTCCCTTCCTTCCTTCCTTCCTTCCTTCCTCCCTTCCTCCCTTCCTTTTTATCTCTACAAAGCCTTGTGCTCTTTCCCATCCCTGCCTGGGGTAAGAAAAGAAAAACTCTTCTGATTATTTTAGATTCCGCACCTCTAGCTATCACCTTAGCTTGAGGAGTGTTAGGTGGCAGCTTGGGACTCTTAAAAGTGCCAGAGACTCTGGAGCAGCAGGGTTTCCAGGTTGTAGGTGGGCAGCAGCAGATTGTCAGTATTTGGGGAGATTGAGAAGAACAGGGGAAACCTTGCCTGCCCCTGCCCAAATTGCCTCTGTAAGCCCTCATGCTTCCTTTCCTCCCTCATTCTGTGCTTAACTCATTCTCCCCAGTTCCAGTCTTTTCTCCTTTGTTGGAGTTCTGTTGATAGATTAGCTTTTTATCAATAGTGCAGTAGTTAATATTTATTGAGTGCCTGCTTTGGATGTAGCAGGTGCTGTACTCCTCGAAACAGCTGGCTTGCTTAAGGTCACATAGTGTGAATCTAGAATCTTAACCTACCTCTGCCTAAGTGTTTTTTTTTTAGTCTTAATAATTTTTTTCCTAAGGGAAACCTACCCTAAGCAATGAAAATCTGTGAAATCATGGGTTTGATGTGCTAGCTGTATATTTGTTATAATGTATTTAAATTAAATGTATAGCTATTAAACATTAAAACACCCTTACGTGTCACCAGAAATCACCTTGAATACTAAACCTTGGGAAACATTGCTGTAGTCTACCCTTTTAACTTTATTCATTCATCCATCCATGAATAGTTCAGTATGTATCTGTAAAAGATGTGGACTTAAAAACAAAAAACTGATAAAAACAAACACATATAGAGCACATAGTTCCATTATTATACCTAAAAAACTAACAATAATTCCTTCATATCAAATAGTGTTTATATTTGCTTAATTGTCTCACAAATAATTTTTAAATTAATCGTCGTTACTGTTTAGAACAGTTTTAGATTTGCAAAACAATTGAGCAGGTAGTACAGAATTGTCATATACACCCCCTTCCCCTGCATAGTGTCCTCCATTATTAACATCTTACATTAGCGTGGTCATGGGCTGCTATTGACGCATTATTATTAACTATAGTCCACAGTGTATTCAGGTGTCTTTAGTTTTTACCTCATGTCTTTTTTCTGCTCCAGGATTTCATCCAGGATCCCACCTTACATTCAGTTGTCGTGTGTTCTTAGGCTCCTCTTGGCTCTGTCATTTTCTCAGACTTTGTTTTTGATGACCTTGACAGTTTTTCGGAGCACTGGTCAGGTATATTGTATTGCCCTCTGTTGGAATTTGTCTTGTTTTTCTCATAAAGTCTCTTAGTAGTTGGTTTTTTCAGTTCAGGAGACAGAGTTGGTTCACACATTGCATATAGTTAATAGTCTCTCAAATCTCTTTTAATCTATAAAAATTGCCTCTCCCATCTTTTTTTCTTGCTATGTATTTATTGAAGAAACTGGATTGGTCATTTGTTCTGTGTAACTTCCCCAAATTTGGATTTTGCTAATTATGTTCTTATTAGGTCTACATATTCTGATCTCATTTGTATTTCTTATAAATTGGTAATCACATCCAGAGGTTTGTTGGATTTAAGTTTAGTGTGTTTCTCTATCAATTAACAAAATAAAACAACAATCAAAATTCATGCTGTGTCCACTGTGCTATGGTGCTTTCTTACTTTTGTGATATTCTCTCTCCTTTCCAAGTAAGTGATTCTTGAAGAAATACAGAACTTCTTGCATTTGCAGTTTTCTGAGTTAAAAACTGCATAATTTATTGACAGCTGATAGAGAAGCAGTCACCTGGCTGCAGGAATATCCACATGTGGTTGTCAATTTTGCCAAGGACAGTGATGACATATTTTATGGTATTGACTATCAGTATTAGAGTTTTATTCCTATAGTTTTTAAAATTTTCAACTTTTTTCTTTTTCTCAGTTCAGAAATGTAATGACTTTTGCTATTGTTAGTATATACTTAAACCTTACTTTATTTCAAAAAAAAAAAAGAATTTGAGTGATTACAATGACCCATACAGTGTAGGAAGATAAAAAGAAAATAAGTGGATAAATGAAGATGAAAGGAAAAAATAAATGTAGTAAAATAAGATAAAGGAAGGGTTAAAGTTATGCAAAAATGCATAGAATAAGGTTAGTTGTTACAGGAGGGGCATAGGTTAGGCGCTGCTTGTAAATAGTAATATTCTGTGTCTGTAGCAGTTTGCAGGACTTTTGTAATCTTAGATGATAAATATATTCCTTGCTCTAAGGTTATTTATTTATTTGGTGCTTGTACTTGGTACTACCAACCTCATTGCTTATTTGGAATTAAATGCCTATAAAGCGGTGGGTCAGGTTTCTCAGTATTGGGTATCCAGAGCTCCTTGGAAAATCAGGACTCATTTTTTTCTGTTATACTTTCTTTCTGCATTCTTCTTAGTGTTTTGTTTAGTTTACCCTGTTACATATTTTTTTCTTTCTCTAGTATCTGTGTTATAGCAGGAATGGGATATTCTTAGAACATTTTGTTTTGAATACTTTTAGTAGAATAAAATGACTTCCTAGGAAAATAAATATAAATTTAAGAATGTTTCATCTGCAGAATGTTCTTTGTCTTTAAGACCTTGGCCATGGCAAATACGTTTTTGGCTTTTGCCTGTTTTATTTGAACTAAATATTTAAGGTTTGTTATGATTTTTTTCCAGTAGAAAGTGTCAGAAAACCCAACTCAAAACTGGTTTAAGCTGAAACAGGGAATTTATAATTTGAAAAATCCAGAGGTAGATGTGGATTCAGGTTTCTTCCTCAGAGTGAATGTAGTACCTCCTAGAACCAGCTGTCCCTTGTGGTAGCATGAGGGCAGTTCCAGCTTTCATCCTCTTATGTTCATGCTCAGTGGGGAAAGAGATTTCTTGTGGCTCCCGTAGAAGTCCTGGATTCAACTTGGAGTATGTGCTTATTCCTGAATCAATTACTGTGATTAGGTGATGTAGTCAAGAAACAAGTGTCCACCATCAGCCCTTTAAAATTACAACATTACATTCTTCTCTAGCCTCTGAATCAAATTTTTGCTTTACATGTAACCTTCTGGACTTTACATGTTAATTATTTGATAAATTAGCAAATATTTATTGAGTTCCTACTCTGTACAAGTGCTGTGAGGACCTGAAAGCATTACATTGTAAATTGGTAAATTGTCTTATCAATTGCTTGTATTACTTTATTTTTTATAAATTATTTTGGAAATACAACACCTAGTTTATTTGGAAATAAAGTACAAATTTTATAGGAAAATTTAGTACTTTGTGTTTTCCTGTGGTTTATAGACCAATTTTTGGTTTTTGAATTTGATTATTTTCAAAATAAAAGTAAATATCACCCTTTCAACCTTTTTTGCTTGCATCCCAATCTTGGTAGCTGTTTTTATTGTTTCTCTTTAGACTTTTAATTCGTCGATTAAAAGAAATGTGGATCATGGAATATTTTTTTTGTCTTAAATGCAGCAAAAAAATGCCCGGATGAGATTTGTCTTCTGATCCTCCTCTCAATTCTGTATTTTCTCAGAGTTAATAAAAAATTTATTATGATGGTGACATCTGTGTTCTGTGCTTTGTAGAACACCTTGACTGACCACTTATAGCTGAGTCATACATAAAGTTATTAAAACAATGGAGCTTAATAGCGTTTTTGACAAAGAAGTCCAGTATCTCTTAAATTGATATTGGGCCTTTACATCTTGACTTCATTACTTCCTTTGTGTGAGAACTTCCAGAGTGTTGTAGTCTACCTGTGTTCATATGTACTCCTGCACAAAGGTCTGTAACGTATAGGTTGACCTTATCATAGCATGTGTCTCACAGCAATTATCTGCTGTTGAGACTAGGTACTTTCAAGGGGGTACATACCAAAAGCACCTCGTGAGATATTTAGAAGACCTGGGCTAGAAAAACATTTTAAGAAGATGGACAAAATGCTCTCTGTAAGGTCCCTTTCAGCTCCAGAATTTAATGAAATCTCTGGCTTCAAGCGGTAAGAACTCCCCTTACCCAGTTGCCTGCAGAAAACAGTGTGAAGGGAATCAAAGACAGCCTTGCTGTGCAGCAGGCAGCAGGAATCCTTACTAAGGCAGTCCTAGCCCCCGGCTGAAAGACAGATTCATTTGTTCTTAGAGCCCAGTGGATTGTGAGGCACAAAACTTCATTCTTATTTGAAACCAAGGTCTGCTTAGGATATGAGAACAATGGGGATTAGATGAGAAAGTAGAGCAAATGCAAAGTTTACTATACATTTAATTAAGGGTTGATAAATCCCTGTATATCTGTTAGCTTGGACCACTCACTTTCATGCTATTCCTAGCTTAAAGAAGCAAACTTTTGATTACGATCTTTTTCTAGATCCATCCCTCTGTGTGTGTGTGTGTGTGTGTGTGTGTGTGTGTGTGTGTGTGTGTATAAAATTTTAAACATTGAGACTCTACTAACTTGGAATATGTGTTTCTTTGGAATGGGGGCTGGGTTAGGTCTCTGAAAATAAATGGGTATTCGAGAAATGAGCAATGTTTAGAAAATATTAGAGGGCTTGTTTAAATGGTGCAAGGTTTGATTTCAAAAGATTTCTTAGCAGGACCAACTTTCGTTCGATAGGTACAGTGAGACAGGAAGCATGTTAGATAGTGGAAGCTTTGAAAGTCTTTGGAAGTGATTTTTAAAATACCATTAGTTAGTGGAGGTTTAGTTTTAATACTCTTGAAAGCAGTGAAACTGCATTTCTTTGAAGTATTTTATACTTTAGGAATTTAGCCATTTATCTCCCTTTAGTGAACTGGGAAATCATATAGCTTTATTTCCAGAAATAATTTTGATACCAGAATATTTGGTTTTCAGAATTCTTGTGTTGTCTGTTGAAGCATTTAGTATACTGGCATGTTCAGTAAACTTTTTGAATGAATAATCAGTTTAAATGAAAGAGTTAAAGTAGGATTATGATGTGGTCTGACTATAATTGTCAGACCTATTGAGAGTAGATGCAGTAACATTCCTTAAGCCATCTTTCTGAAAGTGATATTTCTTCCTAGAAAAAATGAGAGTGTCCATTATATCAGGGGAAAAAAAGTTTCCACTTTCTGTATGTTCTATTTTTTTTTTTTTTTTGGCTATGCCGAGCGGCTTGTGGGGTCTTAGTTCCCTGGCCAGGGATCGAACCTGTGCCCCCTGCAGTGGAAGAATGGAGTCCTAACCACAAGACTGCCAGGAAATAAACTCTAATGTTCTTTTTAAAACATGATAAACTTTGCACTCTCTTACATGAAAGTAGGGTAAGGATTTTGGTTCAGTACTGATATTATAGGGTAGTCAGATCTTGTTGTGTAGGCACTTCCAGAAATTCTCTGATTAAAGCTTTTTGGCTTGTGAGAGTTGGTAGAAGGACGAGGAAGGGGTGCTGCCAGCACCTGTGTCTGGAATGGTAAAGAAGGGGAGGTTGGACTGACTCAGGGTGGGGCTGGTGCCCTGGTATAGATAATGAGAGCAGATGTCTCTTGGTTCTCAGATGATGTCTACAAAACAAGGTGAGTTTTTAGTTCTTGCACCTGGAATTCTTTTCAGGTGTCATGCAGTGTGGAGTATGGATTGTCAGATGTTTAGAAGTGGTAGCCTCCTAAGACAACACTGTTGGTGAAGAGTTTTCTCTGGCTGGGTATCCTCAGCTATTAGGGTAATGTCTTTGTCACCTCAGAGTGCAACCAAACTCTGATAGCTAGCTTAACCCCACCTGCTCTCCACATTCATTGGAGAATGGGCTTGAACCAAGGGAAAAGTTGCTAGGACCAGAACTCCAAGTAATAGTGTGGAAATGCCAGTTACTGTGTTTTGAGGTGGCCTGGAGGAGAAAGGAGTGAGAAACTTGTATACTATATTGCCAGTTTTATATTGGCTGCATCTGAAAAACTATGGTAGACAAAAAGAGTAAAATAAAAATCACCTGTATTTAATTCTGTATCCTATATGTGTTTTATTAAATAAAATGAGATCATAATATAATTTAAGTCCTGATTTTGTAGCCTTTATTCACTTAAGTTTTCTTGAACTTTTTTCATTGTATTGTAACTTCCTTTTCTTATGTAACTTACTTCTAGGTCAATAAATATACTCCTATAAAAATGATTTTTATTTGGTGGAAACATTCTGTCTTCTGGATGATCTGTAATTTATTTAACCAGTCTATTGTTGGGCATTTTTTCCTTTGCTATTATGACAGTCATGTGATGAACATCTTCTTAGCTATATTTTTGGACATATCTTTATTTTTTCCTGTGGTATAATTCCCTACATATGAAATTGCTGAATCAATGTTGTGCACTTTTTTCAAGTCTTGAGTATGTATTGATAAGTTGCACACGAGAGGTTGTACCAGTTACGCTCCCATCAGCAGTATAGATGAGTGACAAGCGGATAAAATTTGAAAGTAAATCAGAGGAAAACTGCTGCTTTAGGGAGTTTAATGTCTAGCAAAGGAAGTGACAGGTAGTATAATTCAGGGAAGAAAGTAGGGATTTTGGAGTCAGAGTTGCAAGTCTGCTACTTTTGACCTCTGGCAAGTGGTTTGATGTCTCTGATCCTTAGTTTCTTCCTCTTTAAAACTAAGATACCTGTCTGTCCAGAGGTGGTGTGACAGTTAATGAGATCACGATAGCTGTACAGTGTCTGGCACATAGTAGGCACTCTGAAAATACAAATTTGCATCTCCTTCCCAAATTATCCTTTTTTTGTAAATTTCATTTACATTTAACATTTTTTTATTGAAAATGATATTAAATTTATAGTTTATTGGTCTCCCCTAGTCCTGAAAAATGTTCCTAATTGGACCAGAGATGCTAACTGCCTAAAGGCTCAGATGTGCTTAATTTAACTGTTGTTTAATTCTCTGCTGTCTCAGGATTTGTGGATCTTGGATAAACCCCATTGGGATTGGGTTCAAGCTGATCTGACCTGGAGCTCGCTAGGGGAATCTGTTCCTTATTGGCAACTGAACCTCAGACAGGTCCTAGTACAATTGAGGACCCATGTGGCTATGCCGGAAATAGATTATTTTGTTACATCCTGTTCTCTGTCATGCTGCTTTGAATAGAGATTCTGCTTCCCCCTTCATACATCTAATCCTTCCTCTCCCCAGCTTCTGTTAGAGTGCTGAAAAAACGTGGTGACAGTTTTGAGTCATGAGTGGTAGTTGTGAAGTGGACAAGGATGATTTTTTTTCATTTGAAATTACGCAGGAATAAGCTGTTACCGTTTTGATGCTCACAGCTGTTTCTGAAGGTCACTAGGTAAAATATTTTTCTAGCACTCAGCATTTTAACGCATTTTAAACCACAGGTATTTGAGATAGACTCAATTAATTCTTGGGAAAAGAATTTGTTTTTATTTAAATTGTCAAGTTACTATTTGTAACTTATAACAACTTATATAACTAGTTATATAATTAAACAAAAATAAAGCATCACTTAAAATTATACAATGTAGTATTAAAATATTATTATAAGTACTAGATGTTCATTGGAGAAAAATTAGAAAATATGGATGAATAGAAATTATAAAAGAAAAATTAGAGGGCTTCCCTGGTGGTGCAGTGGTTGAGAATCTGCCTGCCAATGCAGGGGACGTGGGTTCGAGCCCTGGTCTGGGAGGATCCCACACGCCGCGGAGTGACTAGGCCTGTGAGCCACAATTGCTGAGCCTGCGCGTCTGGAGCCTGTGCTCCGCCACAGGAGAGGCCACGATAGTGAGAGGCCCGCGCACTGCGATGAAGAGTGGCCCCCGCTTGCCACAACTAGAGAAATCCCTCGCACAGAAACGAAGACCCAACACAGCCATAAATAAATAAATAAGTAAGTAAGTAAGTAAGTAAGTAAGAAAGAAAAGAAAAATTACCCTTCATCCCTCTACCAAAGAAAACTGTGAAGATCCATTTTAGTTTTGGGTTCTGGTATCTTATTTTAGATAATCATATAAGATGAGATATTTGGACATTGAAAGTTTTGGGGTTTTTGTTTTGTTTTTAGTAGTAGGATCTAAGGAAAGTTTGGGCTCTGGCTTTGAATCCTGATTCCACTACAGTTTGGTTGGGTTTGCGTCTCTAAAACTTGGCAGAAAGTAAATTTCAGTTTTCCTCATTCTTATCCTTTTTTCTTTTCTCATTCCACTGCCTCCTTCTCCCCATTCCCTTTTCTTCCTTTAACATATATCCCAGCCTGAAAATACCCTGTGGTGCCTTATCTATAAATATGTAGTTCTACAGTACAGTTGCTAAGAATTAAAGCATTAACGTTCTTGGTTACATGTCACATGGTTACTGTCAAATTCTGTTATAATAAAATACCATTATAAGGAGATGAAAGCCTTTCACACATTGAGGCATGGACCAGTGTTCAGTTCTTTAAAACACTTTGGAAAATAGCTTTAAACTATGAATTAACAAAAGTTAATCAGGTTGTAGAATTTATAATTCTACAACCTGATTATTATGGTTCTTAGTTTTAAAAACAATACAATTATTTGGTGAGAGTTTGCTATTTCTTGTAGGCTGCCATCAAACATTATAAGAGCAGAAACCTACATTGTGACTCTTAGAAGACACTTTTAAAAGCTTTGTGGCCCTGTTTTCATTACAACTACTGCAGCTTCTTGAAAAGCAACAGTCTGAGAATTCAGACACAATAGGATAGTTCCTAATTTGGATTAACTTTAATTCTTGCTTTATTTGCTTTGAGATGAGGACAGCCTCCAGCAGAAACTGAATGGATACTCTGTAGCTTTCACATCTAGGTTTAGAGGGCTGGAGTTTCATAATCTCCTTGAGCCCACCTACTGTATCATTCTTCAGGACCAAATCCCCACTCCTGGATAGAGATTCCCAGTGGAGAGCGTGTTATCGCCAAGTGATTACTATGAAATAGATCTTTTCTCTCATTCCTTCTGTATTTGGTAGCTCCCATTTCATTATCATGGCACTCTTTGTATTATGGTGGGAGTTTTATTGGAAAAAAATTGACTTTAGACATGTACTTCCAAAGGTAAGTGTTGGCTCTTGTTTCTACTCTTTGTAGCCCAGCTGAAAGAAATTTGCATTAGTTGTAAAATAAAAATGAGGGGCTGTCTTTAGGCTCTCTAATAGACTTATCTTTCTAACTTCTCTTTAATGTTATGCTTCACTCCAGCTGCCAAAGGTCATTCCTCTGCTTAAAAGTTTAATAGTTGTCTCATCATTGTCTCTAGCAATGGTTTGAATGTTAAAGTTTTTGATGTCTCATTTGAAGGACTTAAACCATTCTAAACACTCTGATTTCACAATATTTATAAAAACATATACAGGTTTTGTATACTGTTTACTTCCTTTCTTTATCATTGGGTTACTGTTGAGCCAACTTCTTTTTTCTCTATTCTTGCATGTGGCAAATGTTCCCCACATGTTCTAGAGAACAGCATCTTTCTTTGATGCTTGCTTGAATTGGCTTGGCTTTGGCTTGATATTATGCTTTATCTCCTACCTCTTAGTCTAAGAACCTCACCCCCACACTTGCCAGTGTGTTGCATGACCTGCTTCTGTTCCTCTGACACATATTGTTGAAGCAGTAGGTATACTGAATTGCAGGGAAAAAAAAAAATCTCATACACGTTGATAAAAAATTGGACCACACACCTGGGAAGGATTGGCTGTTTACTGGTGAGCTATAGCACGCAGCCTAAGAGCTGTTTTCCTGCAGGATGAAGTCTCAAGTTCGATAGAATGGTATAGGGGAGTCCTCTGTGATTTGGCCCCTCTTTATCAGGCTTTCCTCATCTCACACTTAAATACTTTAGTCATGCTAAATTAATTGCAGATACTTGAATAGGACTGCCATTTCTTAGCTATTTGGCTTTGCTTAATGCTGTTTATTTTGCCGGAAATGTGTCTCTCTCTCTTTTTCCCTTGGCTGCCTCCTACTCATCCTTTATGGCTTAGTTCAGGCATTTTCCTCCTTTGGGTGTGTTAAGACTGTGTGTGTGTGTGTGTGTGTGTTTGTGTGTGTGTGTGTGTGTGTGTGTGTGTGTATTTACATGGCACATTCTCAAAATTCCCTCCTGTAAGCTGCTGGAGGAGAGAGAGAATGTCTACATTGCGTTTCTGTCTGCAGATATAAGGTCAGGTAAGTTTTTTGTTGAATGGAATAGTATTTAAGCCCCTCAACTTGCTTATCTCAATCGTGATGATAGAAGAAGCTGGTAATGGTTCTGTGGAAAGAAAAAAATTGGGATTTATAGGGCATATTTCTAAATCAGAGTGACATTAGAGAGACGATTAACATAAAATACCTCTTTGAGTAGCTTTTAAAAGAATTGCCTCTTTGAGAAGGAATCAGGGCAAGATATTCAAAACAATTCCATCTAGACACAGACCAAAGTTAGCTTTTGTGAGTTCTTCTTAAAGCTAGCCAATCAGAGGCAAGGTGCTTGCAGCCACTTTTCCCTTTTGATTTGTGGTTCCTATGGCAATAGGAAGAGAGCCTAGGACATTTCCCTCCTACCTCTTTTAATAACTTTTTGCTTTTGAAAAATGCCAAAAGCTATTATTCTTTTTGTCTTATAGTGTTTCTCAGCATGGTGGCCCTGATTTTGGTTTTTGATTATACAGTGGGTATGACAAAATTAATAAACACTATCAGTTTCCTTGATTAATGTTATTTTCTTTGGCTATAGAACATACAAATATAATCAGTCTAATTGGGTATTTGCTGTTGATGTTAGAATCCCATGTGAATCATTTCCTGTTCTCTGTGAACAACCCTAAATTAGAATATTGGTCATTACAAGTAGCTAAATGTGAAATTAAAACAAACATTTCTTAGGGGTTTTCTACCCCTGAAAGGCCTCTCTTAAGCATCCCCATTGTGATCCCTCTGGGTTTCTCTTGAGCTCCAGGCTGAAGTCTCAAGAGGAAAGAGGCTTAGCTTGTATTGTTGTTAGCTTAATACGTAGGTCAATAAGTGTTTGTTAAAATTGGTAAATACCCACGGTATCAGGGTAAATTCTTCAGACATATTTTAACAATGAGATAGTGTTCCAGAAGTTTAAAGATAGACCACTGTTAGCTTAAAAAAAAAAAAAAAGAAAAAGAGAGATAATAGTCTGCACTGTGATTATAGCTTATATGAAGAAATCTTTACATTATTCAGTTAAAGAGTGATGGATAATAGTTATTCCACAATAGTCAACATGGATTTTCAACCAGGTCCCAAAGTTTAAAATTAGCAGCTTTAAGAATCAATTACTGCTTGTGGTCAGAGCTGTATTTTAATGCTCTTAGGTTGATAAATATGGAACTTTTATGTTTAGCCATTATTTTCAAATTAGATCAATGTCCTCTTGGACCATTAGACCTAAGAGGAGCCTTATTTAGATGAGCAGGTATAGACTTTATTAAAAGATGGATGAATTTCCTAGAGTGGCATTTTCTGTTGAGTAAAGACTATTTTTCAGCACTGTGCTTGGTTGTTTAGCTTCAGGGTAATTGAGTGTGAAAGTAGGGCAGTTCTAATACTTGTTATGAACACTGGCATCACTCTCTTTACCCCGAAGTATCTTCCATGGATGTTATAAAGATAAGTTCTTGGAAACTGGACCCTCGAAGGGTCCTTTAAAAATCTTTTTCTGGCTATACAGGTTCAATATCAAGTTTTAAAAAATACTTGTAATAAACGTTTAATATTTTGAAATTAAGTTCTTAGAAGTTTTTCTTTATGTTGTTTTCCATATTCTTATAAGTATTAATTCGATCATTAGATGATTAGGAAACCTTGGGAAGATCATTACTTTTCTTCTTCGGGCTTTAGTTTCTTCACTTCTGAAATCAGGGGTGGAAGTTTGAACTAATTGGTCTTACAGTTTTCACAGTCTATGATTCTTTGATTTATTGAATGTGAAAATTGGTCCTTTTTTTTTTTTTTTAAGTTCTGGATCTCAAGTTATTAGCAGAATCTAATCAGGGTACAGTACGTTATGCCTTCATGGTTTTTACCCTTTGAGGGAAATACATGTTAAACCTTGCAGAGGGAATCTGTTTTTAGTGAATAAATGAAAATTGATTTGCAGATGAGCTTTGGTGTTAATTTGGTATTAGTTGCTGAATACAAGTATAATCCTTAAACTCTATTCTCAGATCTGAGTGATTCTGTGATTTGGATAACTACAAAGATTCCAAAAAAGAAACTTAACTTGAGCTATGAGGATGTTGGAAGTTTATTTAAATTAAATAATGTGTGTGATCTGTGTATACATACGTAATGTGTTTGGGCCTTTTCTCTGCCCTAAACATTTTGCTAGGTATCTCTGGATAGAGAGAGTTTGTTGTAGTAAAAAGAAAAGATGTTTGCTTAAAGTCAGGCAGGATTAACTTCTAGTCCTAATTCTGCCATCAATTAGCCCTTGTTTTCTTGTACCTTGGACAAGTTGCTGTTTCAACAAATCAAGCTCTCCTTGCCTGGTCTTTGGTTTCCTCATCTGTAAAATGGAATAATACTTGTCTTACAAGGGTTTTTGTGAGGGTTTACTATGTCAGCTGTCTAGCATATAACAAGAGCTTGATAAATGGCAGCTATTTTCATTATATTATACAAACATTTATTCAGCATCTTTTATGGCACTCTATGAAAGTGTTGGAGTGGCAGAATATGTGTGACTGGAGTATCAGTGATATACTTTACTATATTGGCTATGGGAAGCTTTGAAATGAAAGCACACTATTGGAAATGTATGGCATGTTCATTGTTACCAAAAACCTGCTCAGTTTTTTTATTCCATTTGAGTCTTCTGGTTTTGTATTCTTTAAATACCTTTTCTAAATAATCTCAATACTCTAGTTACATTATAGGTGAGATATAACTAGAAAGTACAGATGCTGGATAGGAAGGAATCAGGTCTATCTGATTTCAAGCATAGTGGACTTTGTTTGTATTATAGTCGGGGTAACCATAGAATTTATCTACCAAACCAGAATACTTTGAAGAGTGAAAGTTATGCTGGGACCAGTGTAAACCTGGACTGTCCCAGGAAAGTGAGTATATTTAACCATCCTAATTATAGCTAGAATAAACAAGTTTATGAGGTTGGGTCTGAGGCTTCTGCAGTATTTTGGTTGAACCCAAACACCCACCTTCAGGTTTGGTTTTTTTTTTTTTTTGGCATGATTATTGATTTTGCCAGAGTAAGTTAATTGACCTTAGGTCTGAAAAAGTACTTATTGAATACCATAAATAATCTAATGGTTTAAAAATACTAGCCATAATGCATATGTTTATATTTTACTTTTTTTCTTAATTCCCTTAAAACCAGCAAGCTCTTGAAAGAGGAATGGGAATGGGTAAATGAAAGAAGCTTTTAATTCTTACTTGTGTCAAATGAACTTTGTAAGCAAAGTCCAAAATGAAAATCATGATTATTCTAAAGTTTTTTTCCTTTGGGAAGGCAGAGATGTGGATGACACTCAAAATCAGATGCGTTTTTATCAGCTCTTTTATTTCCTGTATCTATCAGTCAATCTATCGCTTATCTTTCTTGTTCTTTTTGCCTTATGTCTCTAGGTCTCCTGTAATTTTATTTAGGGATGTGCAAAAGTGTACGCAGATGATAAAATTTCAGGTGATCAATGATAATAGAGGCATCATAGTCTTGTGGAATGAATGTGGGCTTTCATAGCAGCCATCAAGGTTTGAAATTCTGACTCTCCCCTCCTTTGCTGTTTGTCCTTGTGCAAATGACTAACCTCTGAGCCTCAGTTTCCTGACACTGTGGTGTGGGAATTAGAGAACACATTTAAAGTGCCTGGCACATGGTAGGTGATGTAATGATAGCAATTATAATTACATGACATAGACCAAAAACCATTACTTTTATGAAGTTAGAGTGACAGTCTCACCATAATCTTGTTTTGCACTCAAACTTTACAGTTCCCTTTAGTGGTTTTCATTTAAACATTCTTTCTCTCCCTCTTGATTCTGTTCACTGTATCCTGAGGAGTTAGTGGTTGGCAGCAGAAACCTCCTTTCCGTAGGACAGAAAGTGGGCCCTCTCCCAAGGTTTCAGTAAGTTTTGTTGGACTACCACCCCTGACCTCCAAGCTGCCAAGGGTGCACCCCCTGCCCAACTAACATTCAAGTTGCCTGTGTGAAGGAGTGATTTGTTGCGGCCTCTAACTGCTTCTTCTCTTCCTTCCTTTTTGTCATCCTGCAGTGTTCTGTGCCAAGGTCTTTGTGGCTAGGCTGCGCCAACCTGGTAGAGAGCATGTGCGCACTGAGTTGCCTGCAGAGCATGCCCAGTGTCAGATGTCTCCAGGTGCCTCTCTTCTTTCTTGTTGTAAATGTGTTTTTTACGTATACCATGAACATTTGTTGAAACTTGCAGTAGTGTGTTTAATCCAATGTTAAGTCTGCTAAATGTTCTGTGTAACCCTCTGCTTTCCTCCAGCCTGGGTGCCCCACATGGAGGAGTTCATGCCAGGAGGGGCCCTTCTGAGCAAATGGGTCTTTGGCTGGGCCCTGTTCTGCTCCTCTTTTTCTGCTCCTGCTTTTTATCCCCCCAACCCCCACCTTGAAGCTGTGATTCTCATGTTTAATAGCTGTGCATGTACCCAAACAACCTTGACATTTTCCATTTGGCTACTTTCAACAGTTCTTTGTTGAGTTGGGAGGATTTCATAATTCAAGTGGTGATTTTTCTATTTTGAAACTCATCTTTTTGGCTTGCTTTCTCTCCCTCCTTCCATAAAGGAGTGGAGAAAGAATCACTAATGGTACAAAGCCTCAAATTGAAGCTTATAAAGATCACGGCTTTATGCTGGCAATAACTATCAGTTTGGGCCACCTCCCACACCTGTCCTTAGGGTACACCCAGTTTTCCAGGCCGAGGCTGGCAGAGAATTCCACAGATAAAAGTAAAACTCTTTTGGGGTGTGGGAGGGGTTGCTCCAGAAAAAAGCTATTAGCAGGAGTGCAGCTGGACTGACCTCACTTGTTGGGATGGATTTTAAGAGAGCCAAGGCAGAAAACATTGTGACTTTATTGGGGAAGCTCTGTTTAGAGAAAGCATGTATTTAATTTAGTATGGTTTCAGTAGCAGTATTCAGTTTTCATCACTGTATATTCCAGACAGTTTGATATATCTTTAAAAAGCAATATTGAATTCCTGGCATCCTGTTGAGACTGCCCTGTTTTAGGAAAACACTGTAGAATCAGGAAATGAATTAGAGGGATATTATTGATGGTATGGGTGACTTTACTGTTCTCAAGGTTATCTTTCTATTCATGTTTACAGTCTTTAAATGGAGCTGGGGGGGCCAGGAAGGAGAAAAATTTCCTTCATATTGGGATCATGCTTTTTATTTGCTTATGAGCAAACATTCTGAGCAGCATTGGTGTGGTTATTGATTCAGATTGCTTTCTTTAGAAAACTGTGCTGGAACCTCACTAACAGAGAGGTTAACTAGAGAGTGAATTTAATGTAAGATCCAGCTGTCTTAGGGTCAGTATAAAAAGTTGGGTTACAACTCTTAGGGTCCAGGGATTGGGTGTTTCAGCGATGCTGCAGGGTTATGTATGTTTATCCTTGGAAAAGCGGCTTCCCTGCATGTGATGTACCTTTAACAAAAATGTTCTTGAAATAGCAGACATTATTGCATGTGCTCTCCTTGGTGCTAAATAATGGATATTTGCATTATAGTAATAGTGTACATCTTTGTCTCTATTTCTCTGAAGATGCTTACTTGAATGTTTCAGTTTGCTTTTTAGTGGACTGCTCTAGTTTTTTTTTCCAGAAATTTAAGCAGGCGAAGAATTGTAGCTGTTAATGAGGTCTGGATGTGCAGATTATTTTTATTGCATTCAGTTAAAAGTAATTGACCGATGGAAGGCATTATTCAATATATTTTAGTAACAGTATTGTGAATTCTCTGGAGGTGGGGTGAGTGGGAGGAAATATGGGTTCCTACCTTGTTGAAAATGGAAACCCAAATGTGTTAAAAGTTCTTCTTTGACTCATCCCTCCCAGTGAAAATCATTTAAGAGAAAAAATGTAAACTTTGCCTTGATTGGACCTTGAAATAAGGTGAAATATTGAATGATATTCACTGAAATGTGAATGGAACAAATATTGTCTTCAGAGGTGTATTAGGGAGTTTTATTTACTTAGGTTTTTATTTTCTTTAGTTTATGATAGAGTATGCAGCACAGTAAAGTGAAATATGTACTCAGCTGATTGAAATTAGCAAATCATTACTCTATTTTGTTCCATTTGTGAATGGAAAGTAAACATATGTATATGAACCCGGAAGACTTCCTTTCTCTCTCCCCCTTGGTTTTACATATTATTTTAACACTAGTGTTTCTCCTTTCTACCTCCAGTATCCAAACAAGTGCTAAAACTTAGTGATTAAAATTTAATTTGGGTATGAGCTTTTTCAAAGAATGCCTTTTGTTTATTTGCTACATCTTAGGTTTATCACAAAGATGACTTTTGCTTCACATTGCATGCCTCTCAGCAAGCCCATATTAAGAAGAGAAGGAACAGGCTACCCAAAGGGCCTGGTTGACTTTGGTGGGGCTCTGGAGTTGCATGAAAGGGCCTCCCTTAAAGTTACCACATTGGACCCATGAACAGTTGCATCTTTAGCCAGTTAGCCTATCTATTGATATATGGCTGAATTAGTGTACCTTCTGAAAAGCAGGAGTAAAGATAGTACTGTAGTTCCCTTTAGGCATAGTTTCTGCCACCTGTGAGAGGGGAAAAGGAATAGTAAAGACTTAAAAAATTAAAATCACTCATTCACCTCAATAAAACTGTTAAAAAAAATCACCACCAATTGTACTTGGGGCTTCACATATATTAGCTTTGTGACAACCCTATGAGATAGGTATTATTATTCCCATTTTTTCAGATGTAGAAACTGGGTCTCAGAGGTGATATGTGTGATTGGACCCAAGTTAATCTTTACATATCTGTGAAGTGGTGGAGCTAGCATTTGAACCCAAGATTTGCATGATTCCAAAATTGGTTTTCTTTCCTCTACACTGGAATGCTACTATTTCTAGAGTTTTCCATTTTAGTTTTGTTTGTGAAAACTTTACTATTGCGATATCCAGTGTGTGGCTTGTTTAGTCATTATCTGAAAATAAAAAAAGAAAACCTGCCAAATATCTATAGTGGGGGAAATTGCATTCCCTTTGCCAAGCTGAGCCCTCCTGAATCCTAAAGCTAGTGAGTTTCCTGAGTGGCTTTTCTGAAAATTCAATTCCATGAATATTTACTGAACAGTTGGTATGTGCCAGGGCCTGTACTGGTGCTGGGTATATAAAAAGATGAGCAATACAGACTTGTTCCCTGTTCTCAAGGAACCCATTGTAGTAAGCAGACCTGTGAACAAAAATCTAGACTGAACCACAAATGAAGTCCCTGTATGTGTGTGTGTGTGTGAGAGATGAAATTCTGAAGTTAGCCACATACACACACACACACACACACACATATACATGGAAATATACACACACATACATACATACTTTTAAAAAATGTGAAACACTTTGGGCTTCCCTGGTGGCGCAGTGGTTAAGAATCCGCCTACCAACGCAGGGGACATGGGTTCGAGCCCTAGTCCGGGAAGATCCCACAAGCCGCGGAGCAACTAAGCCCATGCACCACAACTACTGAGCCTGCACTCTGGAGCTCGTGAGCCACAACTACCAAAGTCTGCGCGCCTAGAGCCCCTGCTCCACACCAAGAGAAGCCACCGCAATGAAGAGTAGCCCCCGCTCGCCGCAACTAGAGAAAACCCGTGTACAGCAATGAAGACCCAGTGCAGCCAAAATAAAAAAAAAAGTGAAACACTTTGAACTAGGACTAACCCTCAACATTTTTTAGAACAGTTGAACTAGAATATCTTGTTGTCTCTGAACTAACCTGAACTGAATCAATATTTTAGTTGGTTCAGATAACCAGATTCAACCAGTTGATTGTTACATCATATAATCAAGAGTTCAGACCATGTATGTATGTATCATATATATGATAATATAATTATCATATAGGTATCATATATATATGACTATATATGTATTATTTATATATATGTATCATTTATTTTCCACCTTCTTTTTAAGTGTTGGGCCCTAGGTACTAGGTTATCTCATTTAATCCTTTATGGAGAAGTTATCTATCTTGGCTTCTTTGTATACGAAGTTATGGAATTGAATTGACTTGCCTAAGGTTACACATTTATTTAAGTGGCAGAACTAAGTTATGAACCTAGGTCTGGATGGATAACTGCAAAGCCAGTGTTCTGGTCACCATGCTGTAGTGACCTTAACCTGGCAACTGCCATTTTTGGGTAGAAACAATTACCCTTTATTTATTTATTTACTTTTAAAATACATTTATCTATCTGTCTGTCTATCTATCTATTTACGGCTGCGTTGGGTCTTCGTTGCTGCTCGCGGGCTTTCTCTAGTTGCGACGAGTGGGAGCTACTCTTCATTGTGGTGTGCGGGCTTCTCATTGCGGTGGCTTCTCTTGTTGTGGAGCATGGACCCTAAAGTACGTGGGCTTCAGTAGTTGTGGCACGCAGGCTCAGTAGTTGTGGCTCGCAGGGTCTAGAGCACAGGCCCAGTAGTTGTGGCGCACGAGCTTAGTTGCTCCGCGGCATGTGGGATCTTCCCGGACCAGGGCTGGAACCTGTGTCCCCTGCATTGGCAGGCGGATTCTTAACCACTGCGCCACCAGGGAAGTTCCTCCTCTTTATTTTTAACATTAAAAAGTTGAAAGCTAATGCACCTGGAATGTAGAGGTTCCATGTAGTGAACTGACAAGTTTTCTTGGGAATGCCATTTGCAAGCTCTCAGTTGGGAAGAGTGTTAGTGATAAGCTTTTTTAAAGAGTTGGACTGATTGCTTGAAATGACAGCAGAGGTCATGTGAATCAAGTTTTAGTGCCTCTCGTCTAGCTCCATTGTGGATAGTGTTGGGCAGTTATTAATAGAACTTCTTGACATTTGCCTTTCTTGTTTCTTTTCTTTTCAATATATATAGTGAGACACACTGGTTTGAGAACACTGCAGTTGGAACTTAACAGCTACCAACGTAAGAGAATATTTTTTAGAGAAGGGAGATAGCTTGGTAGAAAGAATCCTGATTCTGGAGAAGACAAACTTCAATTCTAGTCTTCTGCCTGATGCTTAATAGCTTTGTGACACTAGGCAAGTTACTTAATTTTCCTGACCCACGGTTTCCTCATCCTTTACATGGAGATAGTTATATCTGTCTGTCTGAGGTAGAGGGGAGATAACAGCTACACCTTACCAGCTGCTTGCTGTTGAGGAACGAAAATCCATTTCTTTCATTGCTTGCCCCTGGTTCCCTATTCAAGAAGAGGGAATTCCAGTCTTAGAGTCCAGGGCAAGATAAGAATAAGATAAAAGACTGGGCATATGATATGATATGGCCCCTGCTGTCAGGTGTTCTTGTTTTGTTCAGGGCTGTCTCCTAAGGTCACACATGGCTGTTCCAACTCAATGTCTCTGTCTTTTTTTTAATGAGCGTTGGGGATTTATTATTTCTTGTTCATTATTCTGTTGCACTCTAGGGCCAATAATGTGAAGGTGTGGAGTAACCTTTCAGTGGTAGAGTGTAGTATTTTATGATCGTTAAAAAACACATTTTTTTCCCTGTATAAGAAAATTTACAAATATAGTTTTTTAAGGAAAAAAAAAAGAATCCATTGGTAACCTCACCACCCAGAGAGAACATTTGTTGCTGTTTTAAGGTCTGTCTTCCTCCTGCCTGTTGGGCAGGGAGGAATTCATCAAATTGTGCAGGTTCTCTTTGTTATTGTGGCGATGAAAATGATTATAAGAATGGTGTTTTAATGTCCCATGGAACCCCAGAGTGTGACTTTGGAGTCACTAGAAGGATAATGCCTCTCTCACTTACTCACCTGGAATAGCTCTGGATTTATCTGTATTATATAGCAAAACTCTTAGTAAGATTTTATGTGAAAAATTCTATGGAAATTTCTAAACACACAAAAAAGTAAAGCGATCCATTCAACTCAGCCTTGAACAGTTTTCAAAATTATGCTATTCTTAGTCCAACTTTCTCTTTCTTGAACTTTGTTTTTTTCTGGGGCATTTTAAAACAAATCTAAGATAGCTTTAAAAAAAAGGAGTTTGACAAATCACTGTTTTATGTCAGCGAAAAAAAAAATATAAAAAAGTTTCAAAGAATAAAAAAATAGTACAACTGGTACCGAAGGTTATAAAAGACATGTAAAGTTTCCTTTGAACCCAGGTCTCACTTCCCAAAGTATCACTTCTGAGTTTCCCATTATCCTTTAGACAGAAACTTAAAAAAATAGAAATAGAACCATATTATACATATTATTTTTCAATTAATAACTTTTTCAATTAGTAAGATACATTGCCCATCTTTCCATATCAGCATATAAAATCATATAAACCCTGTTCTTTTTTACGGATGCAATAATATTTCATCATATTGGCTTTATCATTTAAAAATATATGTATATCCCGTTCCCTATTAATGGAACTTTAGGCTTCAGTTTTTTTTCTGTTATGGCACTTTGCTAATTTCAGTGAACATATCCCTTTAGGCTTGCATGATTATGTCTGTAGAATAAATTCCTAGAAGTACAGTTGCTTGATCAAGGAGTATCAGTGTTTTATTATTAAATTGTCTGTATACAGAAAAGTGATAATCTCTCCTTTCCATCCCCCCCCGCAACAAATGTTAACAGTTAATGTTGTCTACCGTTGCATGTTTTGGTTTTTTGTTCATAGGATGATGATGTAGCCAACAATTACTGGGATTTTCCCTCTTTATTTACTTACTGTCATATGGCAGACATGTCCCCAGGTTTTGTAAAGTCTGACTCTTTCACCAGTGGAAATTTCACCAACTTTTATCATCCATAGATTTGGGGGCAGTGAGGGCGAGGAGTACATTTTTTTTTTCTTCTTTGAATTATAATATATGTGTAGAAAGTACAGAAATCTTAACTATATAGCTCAGTGATTTGTTACAAAACGGGCAGTGATTTATTTTGATAGGTGAGGCTAAATCATTTTCATGGAGGGTGAACCAGTTTATAATCTAGTTTATTTCTATAAGCTCTGGATATCATTTAAAAATGTTTAAGGTTTACTTTAAAAATATTATTAAAAATAACCTATACTTGTTCCAATTTAAACTAATAATAAAAAGTGACAAATAGTAACATGATAAATTAAGACTTTCTACCATCATTTAAAAATCACTGCGTAATATTCCATTTAATATATATATTACTGATTTTAAGAAACCTTCCCTTCCTTGTCAAGACTGCTTCCAATTTTTGAGACATCCATGTTGAGAAGAACATCACTGTAGCTAAGTGTTTGTATACTTCTGTGATTATTTCTTTAGGTGAAAGAATGTGCACATTGAAACACTTAAGGTTGCTAAATTGTACTTTTGACAGGCTGGCTCAGATTATACTCCTAAAAGCAGCGGATGAGAGAGTCCCTTTTTATATGCCTTAGCTGGCATTGGATAATTTAATTTTGTATTTTTTTGCCATTCTGATAAATGAAAATGTTAAAATACATATTTATTTATTGGCCATTTCTACTTCTTGTTTTATGAGTTACCTCTTCATACCTTTTCTCCATTTTTCTAAAATGACTTTTTAAAAAAAAATCTTAGTTGTAGGAATTCTTTATATATTAAATACAGTAACTCTGTCACTTATTGCAAGTGTTTTCTCTAGTTTTACATTTGCCTTTCAGTTTTGTTTATAATGCTTTGTGCTTTGAAGAAGGTTTTGAAAGAAATTTTTACTCTTTATATAATCATACTTATTCTTTTTTCTTTTTTAAATGTATTTTTTATTGAAGTACAGTTGATTTATAATGTGTTAATTTCTGCTGTACAGCACAGTGACTCAGTTATACACATTTATACATTCTTTTTTATATTCTTTTACATTATGGTTTATCCCAAGATATTGAACGTATAGTTCCCTGTGCTATACAGTAGGACCTTGTTGTTTATCCATTCTGTATGTAATAGTTTGCATCTACCAATCTCAAACTCTCAGTCCATCCCTCCCCCAACCCCCTCCCCCTTGGTAACCACAAGTCTGTTCTCTATGTCTGTGAGTCTGTTTCTGTTTCATAGATAGATTCATTTGTGCCATATTTTAGATTCCACATGTAAGTGATATCATATGGTATTTGTCTTTCTCTTTCTGACTTACTTCACTTAGTATGATCATCTCTATGTCCATCCATGTTGCTGCTAATGGCATTATTTCATTCTTCTTTATGGCTGAGTAGTATTCCATTGTATATATGTACCACATCTTCTTTATCCATTCATCTGTCGATGGACATTTAGGTTGTTTCCATGTCTTGGCTATTGTGAATAGTGCTGCTATGAACATAGGGGTGCATGTATCTGTTTGAATTATAGTTTTGTCCAGGTATATGCCCAGGAGTGGGATTGCTGGATCATATGGTAACTCTATTTTTAGTTTTCTGAGGAACCTCCCATACTGTTTTCCATAGTGACTGCACCAACTTACATTCCCACCAACAGTGTAGGAGGGTTCCCTTTTCTCCACACCCTCTCCAGTGTTTGTTATGTGTAGACTTTTTAATGATGGCCATTCTGACCAATGTGAGGTGGTACCTCATTGTAGTTTTGATTTGCATTTCTCTAATAATTAGCATTGTTGAGCATCTTTTCATGTGCCTGTTGGCCATCTGTAGTCATTCTTTTCCTTTACCATTCTTCTAGTGGTTCATGGCTTTATGTTTTATATTTAAATCTTTCCGTTTCTCTGTAATTTATTTTGGTATATGCTATGAATCAGGGATCCACATTCTTTCTAAATGGCCACACTGTTTTCTGCATACTATTTACTGATCTCGCTTTTCCCCCATTGGTTTGAGATCATATGCTCATGTTTCATTTCCTTGTATCTGATGATGCCCACTCACAGAAATCTCTTTCAAGCTTTTGTTCTTCTTTACTTCTCAAGTATCATCATCAGTTATTAACCTCTTTAGGCTTGTCATGGTCCGCGGTGTATCATGCTGTCTTTCATACATACAATGCTGGTTTCAAAGTGTCCTGTTAATGATGATAAGCTTTGAAAGTTCAAAGTGCCAAACAGAAAGATTCATTTTAGCATTTTTCTAAAGAAGTGATGTTTCCTGTTTTTACTGTGAATTGAAATTGTTGGGTAATTTTTTTTTTTTTTTAGTGATTTCCATGTCATATTTTCTGAATATAGGGTGACTTGGTGATCTCAGAATTTGAAGCAACAAGTAAATTCATATTTTGGAGAAAGTTTTAATGATAGCACAATGCCTGGCACATAGTACTAGCCCTCAAGAAATAGCACTTTATTAATTTCATTGATCATATACATATTTTTAGGCACTCAAGAAATCACATATATTTTCCATGGAAGAGAGCCTCTGCTATGGGAAAATGAAAACTACGCCTTGTTTTACTAACACTTTTAATTTATGGTTTCCAAAACAGTGTGCGTGATGGATAAGGTAGTGTGCATGTTGAGTAAGGTTTAACAGTATATGTAATTTGAGGATAGGGCGGTGGGTAAATGGGATTCAGGCCACGTTAAAAAATGCCTTTTTACTTTTTCAACAAAAATGACACAATATACCTCATACTACAGACTTTTATTTTATTGCTTGTAAGAATTCTGGTTTTATGTATTTCTGTTGATTTATTTTTATTGTTCTGTTTATGAAAGTAACACTTTTTCACTGCAAAAATTTTGGACAGTAGAGGAGTATAAAGAAGAAATTAATCATTCAGCCATAATCTCACTTCATTTTAGTGCCCATTCATTGTTTTTTCTTCTTGACATTTTATTTTTATGTATGTGTGTATTTGTGTATGTTTTGTTTAGTTTAGTTTATAAATAGGCTTATACTCTATGTATACTGAATTATAACCCCATTTTTACCAATATGATTCACATTAGTAAACTTAGGGCTACATTTTTAATAAATGACTATGTAGAGTTTAATTGTCTGGATGTACAATAATTTAATCATTCTCCTACTGATGGACATTAAGGTTATTAAATTTTAGTCTATACTTATTTCTTAGGTTGTATTATTCATTGGAGAAATTCTGAGTCAAAGGATATGAACTTTCTTAAGGCTTTTAAACATTGACCGAGGGCTTCCCTGGTGGCACAGTGGTTAAGAATCTGCCTGCCAATGCTGGGGACAAGGGTTTGAGCCCTGGCCCGGGAAGATCCCACATGCCGCGGAGCAACTAAGCCCGTGTGCCACACTACTGACCCTGTGCTCTAGAGCTTGCGTGCCACAACTACGGAGCCCGTGTGCCACAACTACTGAAGTCCGCGTGCCTAGAGCCCGTGCTCCGCAACAAGAGAAGTCACCGCAGTGAGAAGCCTGTGCACCGCAACGAAGAGTAGCCCCTGCTTGCCGCAACCAGAGAAAGCCCGTGTGCGGCAACAAAGACCCAACACAGCCAAAAATTAAAAATTAAAAAATTAATTAATTAATTAAAAAAAAAAACCCAAAAAATTGACCTATCCTCCACCAAAATGGTTATTCTAATTTATATTATTCTCAGCATATGATAGTATACTATCTCAGTATCATTATCTCAGTATATGATAGTACAAATAAATGCCCAGTGTAGAAAACTGGAAAACATAGGAAAGCCCAAAGAATACATTAAAAAAAAATCACACTTTGTTTACTCATTTGCTTATTCTTCAAGCAACAAATGTTTATGATGCTCCTACTGTGTACCAGGGATTATTGTAGGGGCTGGGAATACAAGAGTGCACAAAATAGACAAAAAGCCACTCTGTCTTAGAACCTAAATTTTAGTGGGAAAAGAAAGAAAATAAGTGAAACACATGGTATTTTAGGTAGTAAGAAGTGCTATGGAGAAAGTGGGGGCGGGGGGTAGGGCACCCCAAGGGTTGGGGCTTTTATTCTGCATGAGATGGGAAGTCATTAGAGAATTTTGACGAGAGGTGTAATTTATCTGACTAATGTGTTAATAGGACCTCTGGCTGCTGTATAGATAATAGAATGAAGAGAGGAAGCAGGGGGACCAACTCGTAAGGTTGACCAGTGTATTAGCGTTCTCCAGAGAGACAGAACCAGTAGTAGATAGATAAATGGATAGATGGATAATTTACAGAATTGGCTCACATGATTGTGGGGACTGGCAAATTTGAAATCTGTGTGGCAGAGAAGCAGAAATGCAGGCAAGATTTATCTTTTACAGTCTTGAGGCAGCATCTTTGCTCTTAAGGCCTTCAACTTACTACATGAGGCCCCACCTGCATTTTGGAGGGTAATCTGCTTTACTCAAAGTCTACTGATTATAAATGTTAATCACATCTACAAAATACCTTCAGAGCAACATGTAGACTAATGCTTGACCACACAGCTGGCCAAGTTTGTTGTGGCCAAGCTGACACATAAAATTAACCATTACAACTGTGAATGAAAAGAGGCCAATCTTTGGAGTTAGGGATACAAATGGGAACAGAGGTAGTCCATGACCAAATGAAGAAAGAAAAGGTGAGTGTGACATTAGTAAAAATGATACCAGTCTTATCAAGCCGATATCATTTATATCACCAATATCTAATAACCATTTAGTCAGAGGTGATTTGGACTTTGGAGTCCATGGTATGGGAAGATAAAAATATGATATGTGTCTACTTGCAATAATGAAATGCTTCAGTAATGATTCTTCATAAAGAGTCATTCAGTACATAGTACTCATTTTGTGGAAGAACCGTAAGTGTGTAGGGAACTCACAGTTAACACTTAACGCTAGACACATTACTAAGCCCTTTCCCATATATTGTCGTTTTTAATCCTCTGAACAAATTTTATGAACTAGGTTTTGTTATGTCTGTTTTATACATGAGGAAACTGAGAAAGAAAGCTTGCGACTTGCCTAAGGGCACACACCTACTAAGTGGCAAAGCCAGGATTTAAACCTAGTCTCTCTGGTTCCAATACACCATCTTGCCTCTTAAAGTAGAAACTATTTTCATAGAGACGATTATCTGTATTTTAAGTTGTAAATAGGGTTTTCTAGGACAATTACGCAATAGGAATGCTATTTATGTTGTTATACCAGTAGTGTGCATGATTAAATATCTCTTCTTTAGAGGCCTTCTCTGGCCACCCAATCTAAAATAGCTTCCTGCTTTTCACTCCGTTCCTTTACCCTACTTTATTTTTTCTTCATAGCACTTAGCACTGCCTGAAATTACATTCCATGTTTGTTTTTTTCCTCTTGTCTGTTGTCTTTTTCCCCCATCAGAATCCCAAGTTCCATGAGAAAAGGGTCATGTCTTACTGTCACTGAATGACAAATTCACCTGTTTCTAAAATAGTTCCTGGACAGACAGAATAAACTGGAGTGTGAAGGAATGGCTGTCTCTAAGCTTTGTTGGGATTATATGGGGTAGTGGTATTTGCTGTCATAGCCAGAACTACTTTGGACTTAGTTCTCTGAGTTCTTTGAATCCAGGTATTCAAGTGAGTTGAAGGGAGTTCCTTGAGTAAAAATTGATTTTTCTTTGAAAGATAGCTTATTGTATTGTTGTTTTGCTTAAAAAATCTTTTCTGATTATGAAAGTAGTACATGCATATTGTAGAATGTTGGGATAAAAGTGGAAAGAAAAATGAGAAATAATCCTCAATTTAGGGAGTGCCATTCTTAGTATTTTGGCATATTGTCTTTGAGTTTTTAGTCTTTGCATATGCTTTACATAGCTGAGAATTATATATGTATATGATTATATATATAACTTTATATGCTTTACTTTACATGCTTTGTACACTTATTCAGAATTATTGTGTTAATGTTTTCCTATCATTAAAAATTCTCATAATTTGAAATTACCATATTTCATGAACAGCCCATAATTTGACATTTTTCTGGGTGCTTAAACTCTTCACTTTTAGTTATTAAAAACGAATCTCCATCTTTTTGCATAAATCTTTGCTGTCATTTTTAATTACCTAGGATATATTCCTAGGAGATGTACTGTATATATCCTGTCAAATTGTTTTCCAGAGGGTTTGCATATCATTGTACCCTCACTGGGATTGAACATTATTATTCTAAAAAAATTTAACAAGGCTGATTTGTGTGATTCAGTAGAATACTCTAAATTCACAGGCCTCTTCACAAATGGCAGCTCTCCTCTCTGAGCAGTTTGAGTATATGTTGAGTCAGCTAAGGCATGGCCTACTAAAATAAGATCTAATAATACTGGATATGCTTGGCCAAGAATAAAGGACTTGAGAGACATTTTCCAACTTCTTATTGAAATGCCTGGGTGCTCTGACTAGAATTCAAAATTGAGATTATTCAGTTTAGATGAGGTTATTCAGAAAATACAGAAAGTATAGAATCACCCATACATTTTGTACATTTTTACTGACTGCCTGCTGTGTGCCATGCACTGTGCTATGACCCGGTAGTACAAAGAACCAGCTGCCAATCTTTGTAGATAGATGGCATATGAAAACTGTTTACCCTAGTAAAGGAAGGTTCTTTCTACCCCATTCTCCCTTTAGAAAACCAGGAGTCGCTTACTGAAGTCCTTGTAAAATCTCTTATATTATAGCATGCTTCCATCTTTTTTAATTCGGAGTAAAAGGCAAATGTTAAATCCTTCATCTATAAGACAACAGGAAATGAAAAATTAAGGATTAGAGTAATGGTAACCAGAAGAAACCATCACCTAATTAATTTCAAAGTAAAAACTTTGCCAGAAGAAACATTTCCCAGAGGGATCTGGTAGAGTTCGCAGGAAAGAGACGGATGGATGAATCCCTGTCAACTAGTAGTGAATGGCTTGGGGAAGACACTGAGCCTGTAGTGTCCTCAGTCAGTACTGGTTTGAGATGTTTACTAAAGTCATCTGACAGTGGTGGTGAAAAAGGCACAAAACATTTCAGCACAATTTTTTCCTAGGGTTATGATCCCACAGTTCGAAGTGTTGGGTATTAGTTATTGCAAACCAGCCATTGAAAGATTTATTCTTATTGATTTTGAGACAATCTTGAGCTCATTTGTAAGTACAGTACTAAGAACTTTTTGTTTCTCAAACTGTGTGAAAGTAAAGCTGACTGAATGCTCCGTCATGCTCTAGTGTTTTAGTGTATATTTCTTACAAAGGAGGATGTTCTACATAATCATAATATGAGAATCAAATCAGTAAATTAACATTGGATACATTACTACCATCCAGTCCTCAGTCTCTTGAGTTTCATCAAAGGTCCAATAATGTCCTTTGTAGCAAAGGTATCCAGTTCAGAATGATAAGCCGCCTTTAGTTGTCATACTTCTTTAGTTTCTTTCAATCTGGAACATTTTCTCAGGCTTTCCTGGACTTCTGTGACCTTGGCACTTTTGAAGATTACAGATCAGTTATTTTGTAGTATGTCTGTCAATGGAGGTTTGTCTGTTTCCTTATGATTAAATTTAGTTTATACATCTTGGAAAGGAATATCACAGAAGTGACGCTGTGTTCTTTATCTTTGCATCTTATTAGGTAGTACATGATTTTGATTTCTCTTGTTACTAATGGTGGTCATCTTGATTATTTGAGGAAGGTGGTATCTAGGAGCTTTCTTCACTATAAAGTTACCCTTTTTCTCTCTGTAATTAAGTATTTTGTGGAGAGGTACTTTGAAACTGTATAAATGTCCTCTTTTCATTAGAATCTCAGTTTATTCACTTACAGACTTGTGGTTTCTTATTTTTTTCAGTGGGTTATAATCTGTTATTATGATTATGTATTTTGATGGTCAGATTGTTCAAAGCTTGGCCATTGCATGCCCTTTCAAGCTGGGTCCTGTATCCTTTTGATCTATCCTCATAATTCTTTAATCACTTCTTGCTTTCTGGGGCAAAAAAAATTTTCCAGGCTCATCTTGTATTTTCCCATAGTCAGCCCTGGAATTAGTCAATTCTGTAAGGAGCCTTGGTTTCTTTTTGTGAAGAATGGTATTTAGATATGGTTGGTAAGTGTGCTTAGTGCTATTGGGATGTCATTGCTTCTATAGGCTCTCTCAGCCAACAGTGTTAGGTAATATATGTATAATTTTGTCTCTGTGAAAAAAACTCCCTCCTTTTCTATGTATTAAAAAACCACGAGTTCGCAGTGATAGTTCTAGTCCAGTCTTACAGATTTCATTCTAGTTTTCTAAGGTAGCCCTTTTCATATTTGTAACTCCCTTCTCTAACAGTGAGAAACAGTGACTCCTGTTTTCCACAGTATATTTACTCACTTGCTCAGTTCTAGAATGCATATTCAGTAGTTTTAGAATTGCTTACCTATATCACTAAAAAATAAATTTACTAACCATACTGAATATTTCTTTACAATTAACTTTTGTTTTTGGCTACATATTCTAACTGCTGAGTTCCAGAGTCACTTGGGTTAATTTTTTCCTCACCATTAAGTATGATTATGTTATTCAATTGAAATGTATTTAGGTTCGTTTGTTTCTGTTGATATTCCATCTCTCTCTCCCAATCATTGTTGATTTTATTTTTTTGAGTATATAAAGCATGTATTGCAGTTCTAAGAGTAGAAACAATACAGAAAGGTCATCCTTTCTGTCCTGTTCCCATTCCTCTGTTCTTTCCATCCTGTTTCCATTGGGTAACCAATTTTTTTAGTTTCTGGTTTATCCTTCCTGGGTTTCTTTATGCACTAAGGAACAGGTACACACATGTATATTTTCTTATTTCTGTTTATTTCTTATGCAAAGGGTAGTATATAGGTAGATACTATTTTGCACTTTGCTTTTTTCACCTAAAAATGTACCCTGAAAATTAGTCTGTATTAGCCCATAGAGGCCTTTCTTATTCTTGCATAAGGCTGCATACTGTGTGTTGATACACCATAGTATATTCGGCTAGAATCTTACGTATGAGCATGCAGGTTGTTTTGTTTTTGTTTTTTTTTAAATTGCAAACAGGGCTCCAGTGCATATGTTTACCTTGTGCATATGTGTTTTCATAGTATTTAATTATAGTGTATCTTCAGGGAAAATTCCTAGAAATGTGTTACTGGATCAAAAGGGATGAATTGGGAAATTGGGATTGACATATATACACTAATATGTATTAAAAAGATAACTAATAAGAACCTGCTGTATAAAAAAAATAAATAAAATAAAATTCAAAAAAAGAACCCCCCAACAAACCAAAAATGAACAAACAAAAAAAAAGGTTGATACAGGATCAGAGGTAATGCCGGATGAAAACATCAAGCTACTTACGTATTTTTGTTAGATATTGCCAAATTCTCCTCCAGAAGGGTTGTACACATTTGCCTTCCCACCAGAAGTATATGAGAGTGCCTGTTTCCTTACTCTTTTACTGACAGAATGTCTTGTCATACTTGTAAATATTTGCCAGTGTTAGGTGAGAAATGTGTAGCTTTAATTTGCATCTCTTTAATTATGAGTAAGTCTGAACATCTTTTCTTATTTAAGGGTTGTTTTTATATCTTTTAAAAAGTCTGTCCATGTCCTTTCCTCATTTTCCTTTTGGGATTTTGGTAATTTTTATCCCCCTCAATTTAAAAGAAAAATTTAGGTATATAAGTCCTTTTACCTGTGACATACGTTGTAAATATTTTTTCCAGTGTTCTAATTTTATCTTTTTCCAAATGGCTTACCAGTTGTCCCAGCACTTATTAAAAAGTTCTGCAGTTTAGCAAATGCAAACTAATATAGAATGCATAAACAACAAGGTCCTACTGTATAGCACAGGGAACTATATTCAATATCCTATGATTAAACCATAATGGAAAAGAATATAAAAAAGAATGTATTACATATGTATAACTGAATCACTTTGCTGTACAGCAGAAACCAACACAACACTGAAGTTCCCCAGTGATTTGAGAAGCCACTTTTATCATGTACTAAATTTCCATATGTACCTGGGTCTATTTCTGAACATTTTATTCCATTAGGCCAGGATGTGGCAAACTATGGCCCTCTGGCCAAACCCAGCCCTATTTTTGTAAGTAACGTTATATTGGATCACAGCCCCACTCGTTTATTTACTTATCGTCTATGGCTGCATTTGTGCTACAACAGAAGAGTCAAGTAGTTGTGACAGAAACTGTGAGGCTTGCAAAGCTTGAAATATTCACCTCTCACCCTTTACAGAAGCTTGCTGACCCCTACATCAGGGTAATTATCTATGCATATGCCATAAAAGAACCTTGTTTTTAGCTAGAGAGACTTACAGTATGTTTAAATGTCTGGTGGGGCTAATCGCACCTTGTAGCTTTTCTTTTTGCATGTTGTTTTCTGAGTATTCTTATAAGTTTTTCCACATGAATTTGAGTACCAACTTGTCTGGCTCCACAAGAAGCTTTTTATGTGATACTGGGGTGTTTTAAAATTATAAATTAGGGTGAACTGTTATCTTTATAATGTTGAGTTGTCTTATCCAAGAACTAGTTTCGAAGAAAAGAATAGAGAAACTTATCAAAGAACCAAGCCACAAAAATGCATCAGACCAACATGGTTTCACAGGGCAATTCTACCAAATCTTCAAAGCATGTGTAGGCCAGAAGCTTCATAAATTGCTTCATAGCATTGATTTTGAAAGAAAACATTTCTTCTGGGGGGAGTTATTTCTAGTTTTATATCTTTTTGATCAGAGGCTATTATTATCTGATTTTTTTTCTTTTGTAGAACTTATTTCTTTGTGATCAGATATATGATGAGTCTTCATAAATATTTCATGTGTGCTTGAAAAACAGATTAGTCTATTTATAGGGTGTAAGGTTTGATATCTCTAATATTTGCCTTCTTGATTATGTTTATTCTTCTGAACTTTATTTTTTGGTCCTCTTGATCTGCTTTGTATTGGGAGTAGTGTGTATTAGTGTATTTTTAATCCATGTCTCTTTGCATATCTTTTAGTTTCTTCTCATGATGTGTTGTTTTCTTTGCTCTTTTATTTTTGAAATTTCTATTTAAACTTAGAAAGGTGTATATTTTTGTTCTATTGATTACCCTTTACTTACAACTTTTAAAATGCTTGTAATTCTTGGGATTTTATTTAATATTTTATTAACAAGTTTATCCTTTTTAATGGAATTCTTTAACTGCCACCTGTTCACTGTACAACAGTCAGGACTTGTTCTTTCCTCTTCTGATCCCTTCTCCTTTTAAGCTGCATTATTTCTACTTTTCAGAATGTATCACATATTCTTCAGCCCTCATCATCTTCATCTTTGTTTTATTCTTATATCCATACTGTAATTATTTTAAAATGTTTACCATTAATCTTTTTGCTAAAGTTTTCTGAGTCATCTCTTGGTTGCTCAAGGATACAGAATTCCCTGACCTGTTACCTGTTTAAAACTATTTTCCTATTGTCTTTGGTTAGAAAATCTTTATCTTACACTTTCTTTTCTACTGTTTTTGGAAAATGCTGTTCCACTGATGTGTTGCTTGGTACATTGTTTTTAAGATATTTGATGCCAGTCTAATTCATGCTCTTTCTCTTGTAAGTTTTCTTTTAATTTAAAAAAATTTTTGGACTGGAGACTGAGAAATTTTTTCTTTATCTTAAAGTCTAATAATTTTACTAGGGTATCTCTAGGAGTTTAATGCTGTGGGCCAATTTTCCCTAGTATCTGGAGACCCTGTTAACATGCAGTTCAGATTTCCTTTTATTTCTGGAAAGTTTTCTTGAATTATAGTGTTACCAACCAAACTTGGGTCCACCCACCTGCACGCAGTAAAGCCAGTCTGTTGACACCAAGGTATGGTGAAAGAAAGTGCAGCGTTTACTGCAGGGCACCAAGCAAGGAGTCCAGGACAGCTAGTACTCAAAACACCTGAACTCCCCAGTGGGTTTCAGGAAAACCCTTTTAAAGGCAAGGTGAGGGAGAGGAGTCCCAGGGTATGTGGTCAGCTCATGCATAGTTCTTTGGTTGATGGTGCGGTAACAGGGCCGTGTCACAGGGGTGAACATTATCAGTTCTTAGCCTCTAGTAGGCCTGTGGGGGCTGTGTGCTCATGGTCAGCAAGTAGTTAATGTTTTCCATTTGGTGGGCGTTTTAACATCTGTAAGACAGCTCAGGAAATGATACTAGTATCTAGGTACTTCAGAGAGAAGCTAAAGCAGAGGATATTGGGGAGGGGTCTGTCCCTGAAAGGTTTCCTCTTTTTCTTCCATTTCAGCTACTTCTCTGTCCTGTTTTGTTTCTTTCTTTATCTCACTTTCATTCTCTTAGATTATTTTCCTGCTTTTCTTTAATGCCTATTATTACATTTTTCATTTGAATTTATCATTTGGGGGCATTGTAATTTACTTTCATTTCTATTATAATCTTGATTTTATTTCTTTCCTGAGTTAAATCTTGTTTCATTTCTTTCTGCTTTTGGTATGTTTTCCTTCTTGAGTTTTGACTTTCTGATTCAAGGCATTTAAAAAATAACATCAGGGCTTCCCTGGTGGCGCAGTGGTTGGGAGTCCGCCTGCCGGTGCGGGGGACACGGGTTCGAGCCCTGGTCCGGGAGGATCCCGCATGCCGCGGAGCGGCTGGGCCCGTGGGCCACAGTTGCTGAGCCTGCGCATCTGGAGCCTCTGCTCCGCAACGAGAGAGGCCGCGATGGTGAGAGGCCCGCGCACTGCGATGAAGAGTGGCCCCCACTTGCCACAACTGGAGAGAGCCCTCGCACAGAAACGAAGACCCAACACAGCCATAAATAAATAAATAAATAAAATTAAAAAAAAAATAACATCAAATATTTGTTTAAGCATATTGAGTTCAGTTTGGAGTACTCTTTTCAGGCACATTCCATAAGCGCAGTATGCCATAATGCACTAAGGCATACGTAGTATATAATAAATTTACTTTTCTTATGTATAACTAGAATGATAGTATCTATGTACTATCCTTAGGAAAATTAAGTGAACAATTACCAAAATCACTCTCAGTAGGGCTTAATTATCTTGTAGAACCCCAGTTAGGAAAGACTGATTTGAGGTTTTCATTTTCTTCGGCACCTCCCTGTCCTTTCTTCTTTTATGTGTGGGGATTTCATTAGCTGAATTTTTTTGTGTGTGTAGATAAAGATTTGCTTATGTCACTACATTTTGGGGGGCAGGACTGGCAGTTTGAGGTTAATTTTATGAGTCCTAGTTTAAGAACATCTTCTGTCAGTGTAACAAAACATAGTTTCTTTCTTTCTTTTTTTGGCTGCGCCACACGGCATGTGGGATCTTATTTCCCAGACCAGGGATCGAACCTGCGTCCCCTTCAATGGAAGCACGGAGTCTTAACCACTGGATCTCCAGGGAAGTCCCCAAAACATAGTTTCTTTACTGGGTGTCTTGTTTTGGGGTAGGGAGCAGGAGATTGAGGAGGAAGGGCTTCGCATCCTTTGAATGTTTCAAAACATTCTTTAATCTTGCAGGATCTTAAAATCTCTCCCCTGCCATTTCTTTTTCCCTTAATTGTATGGTTTCCAAAAGACAACTGGCTTTTCCTTTCCTTTTTTTTTTTTTTTAAATTAATAAACTTAATTTTTTAGGGCAGTTTTATCCTGAAACTGAGTAGAAAGTATAGAGGGTTCCCAGTTCCCATATATCTCTCTTTTTATTTTTTTCCTTTAGAATTATTTTATTAAATCGTAAATGTACAACAGCTTCTTAACTCTACACACAGACTTAAATTTTTTTAAAGGAAAAACGTTAGGTCTTATTACACCATGATCCTGGCTAGTAGCTTTTCAAAACGTTGAGAAAAATCTTAAAAAAGGTTTCACGTCACCTGAAACTTACAAATTTAACATTATCAAAGAAGGCATGCTTCTACACTCTTACAAAGACCACTAGAAAGAAACAATTAAAGAGCTAAGAAACTGTCTCAAAGGCTTTTTTTTTTTTTTTACAGTCCTTCCTCTACAGTAAGGTAATGTTATTAAATAATCCAATCCATTCACAAAATGGTTCTCTGCATCTGCTCTGGTGTCTTCTGCCATATCACTGCGTATTTATGCATGACTGAGATAAGAGTTTCCTTAACGTTGTTACTTCGGTAACCTGAAGCTGTTCTGTTACCTCTGGGCTCTCATCCTCTCCTATTTATACAGTGAAGCCCATGGTAAATAGGAAGAAGCCCAATATTGGCTTCTCCCTCCATAACCCCCACTTCCCCCACTGCCTCCTGGACCATAGTTTCCTCCACCATATGGTCCTCCATGTTCCTGCTACCACCAAAGTTTCCACTCTTCGTAGTTAGAAGGTTGCTGGTTATAATTTCCACTTCCATAATTTCCTCCTCCATAGTTGTCATAACCACCTCCGTAGCCCCCACCCTGGTTGCCATATCCAGGTCCTCCACCACCATATCCTCCTCTTCCTCGTCCATAACCAGGGCTACCTTCAAAATTGCCACCTCCAGGCCCTCTTCCATACCCATTATAGCCATCCCCAAATCCACGACCACTTCCATATCCATCAGATCCTCCTCTGGAGTTACTTCCTGGCCCTGGTCCAAAATTTCCACTACCACCACCACCACGAGAATCTCCAAAACCAAAGTGGCCTCCTGTTCCACTTTTAGAACTTTGGACTTCCTGCATTTCTTGTCTAGACAAAGCCTTTCTTACTTCTGCATTATGACCATTGATAGTATGGTATTTCTGCAACACAGTCTTATCCACAGGATCACGGTCATCAAAAGTAACAAACCCAAAGCCTCTTTTCTTTCCAGACTGCCTATCAGTAATTATCTCAATGGTCTCAATTTTTCCATATTCCTCAAAGTAATCTCTAAGATGATGTTCCTCAGTGTCTTCTTTAATTCCACCTACAGATAGCTTCTTCACAGTGACATGAGCCCCTGGCTTTCCAGAGTCCTCTCTTGCAACAGCACGTTTTGGCTCAACTACTCTCCCATCAATTGAATGAGGTCTTGCAGCCATGGTGGCATCAACCTCAGCCATGGATGAAAAAGTTACAAAACCAAATCCTCTTGATCTTTTGCTTGCAGGATCCCTCTTTACCACACGGTCTGTAAGTTTTCCCCATTGCTCGTAGTAGTTCCTCAAACCTTCTTCTGTAGTTTCAAAGCTCAAGCCACAATAAAGAGTTTACGGAATTGTTCCTTTTCTCTCTCCATCGCGGACTCAGTTGCTTCAGCCTGATTGGCCGCAGCCGAGCGTGATGAGAGAGATCTCCGCGGACGAACACGAACCGGCCTTGTCCTGGCGCTGTAGTGAGAACTGCCGCAGCTTGGGAAACAGCACCTCTAGGAGCACCTCCACTTGCGACCCGGCGCTGCTGCCACTGCCGCTTGAGCCGCTGCCGCCACTTTTCTAGAACCTTACCCCTGACTAACGCGTCTTCCCTACGTCAGGCTGTTGCGTACCCATGTATCTCTTGTCCTTACACAGGCGCGACCTCCCCAACTATTGACATCCTGCACCCGAGTGGTATATTTGTTACAATCCATGGACCTACATCATCATCGGTTTTAACACATGTATAATAACATGAATCTACCATTATAGTGCCATACAGAATAGTTGCACTGCCCTAAAAATCCTCTGTGCCCTGCCTATTCTTCCCTCTCTCCTGCTAACCTCTGGCAACCACTATTATTTTTTACTGTCTCCATAGTTTTACCTTTTCCAGAATGTCATATAACGGGAATCATATAGTATGTAGCCATTTCACATTGGCTTTTTTCACTTACTAATACTTATCTGAGTTTCTTTCATGTCTTTTTATGGCTTGAAAGCTCCTTTCTGTTTAGTGCCAAATAATATTTCATTGTCTATATCACAGTTTATCCATTCACCTACGGAAGGACATCCTGGTTGCTTCCAAATTTTGGCTATTATCAATAAAGCCGCTGTAAACATCACTGAGCAGGTTTTTGTGTGGACATAAGTTTTCAATTTATTTGGGTAAATACCGAAAAGCGTGATTGCTGGATCGGGTAAGAGTATGTTTAGTTTTGTAAGAAACTGCTGAATTTCCAAAGTAGTTGTACCATTTTGCATTCCCGTTAGTAGTGAATGAGAATTCCTGTTGCTCCATATCCTCACCAGCATTTGCTGTTGTCCATGTTTTGGATTTTGGCCATTCTGATAGGTGTGTAGTGGTGTCTCATTGTTTTAATTTGATATATGATGACATATGATGTGAACATCTTTTCATATGCTTACTGCCATTTGTATATATTCTTTGCTGAGGTGTCTGTTCATGTCTTGCCCATTTTAAAATTTGCGTTGTTCATCTTATTATTAAGTTTTAAGGGGTTTTTTTTTGTATTATTTTGGCTAACAGTCCTTTATCAGATTTGTCTTTTGAAAATATTTTCTTCAAGTCTGTGGCTTCTCTCTCTCTTTTTTTTTTTCATTCTCTTTTGATATTGTCTTTCACAGAGCAGAAGTTTTTAATTTTAATGAAGTCCAGCTTATCAATTATTTCTTTCATGGACTGTGCCTTTGGTGTTGTATCTAAAAAGTCATCACTAAACCCAAGGTCACCTAGATTTTCTCCTATGTTATTCCAGTACCGTTTGTTGAAAAGATTATCTTTGCTCCATTGTATCGCCTTTGCTTCTCTGTCAAAGATCAGCTGATTATATGGGTCTGTTTCTGGGCTCTCTCTTCTGTTTTCTTGATCTGTTTGTCTGTTCTTTCAGCAGTACCACACACTATCTTGATTAGTGTTACTTTATAGTAATTCCTGAAGTTAGGAAGTGTCAGTTCTTTGACTTTCTTCTATTCCTTTAACATTGTGTTCTCTATTCTAGATCTTTTACCTCTTCATGTAAACTTGAGAATTAGCTTGTTTGAGAGTCATAAAATAACTTGCTGGAATTTTGATTGGGATTGCATTGAATATTTAGATCAAGGTGGGAAGAACTGACATCTTGACAATAATGAGTTTTACCATCTATGAACATGGAATATCTCCTTTATTTCGTTCTTTAATATCTTTCATCAGAGTTTTATAGTTTTCCTCGTATAGATCTTACACATATTTTGTTAACTTTATACCTAAATACTTCATTTTGGTGGGGTCCTAATGTAAATGGTAATGTATTCTTAATTTTAAATTCCACTTGTTCATTGCTGGTATATATGAAATGTGATTGACTTTATATTAACCTTGCATCCTGCAACCTTGCTACAATTGATTACTAGTTCCAGGAGTTTGGGGGTCATTTTTTTTTTTTTTTTCTACATAGATGATGATGGCATCTGTGAACAAAGATAGTTTTCTTCCTTCCTGATATGTATTCTTTTTATTTCCTTGTTGTGTCATATTGCATTAGCTAGGACTCCCACTACAATGTTGAAAAACAGTGATGAGAGGGGACATCCTTGCATTGTTCCTTAGCATGAAAACTTCAAGTTTTTTGCCATTAGGTATGATGTCAGCTATGGGTTTTTTGTAGATGTTCTTTATCAAGTTGAAGTGCTCCCTCCATTTGCCTTTCCTTTTACACTCTTTTTCCTTAAAGAGTGGTGCCTGGAAGACAATTTCTTTGCATCTCGAATTCTCTTTTGAGTCCCAAATTTGTAATCAACTCTGACCTATCAAAACTCTTTCTCAGTATTTTCACGCTTAATGGAATTTTATGTCAGTCTTCAGTCTGCTGCTTGTTTCCCTCTTTTTTTTCTTTTGCACAGTTATCCTGGACTACTCTTGCTCTTCATGAAGGCTTATGGTAGGAACATGTGGGCGTCCTAGGATCTAAGTATTTCTTTTTCTACTTATTTTCTGTTCCTTCTACTTATGCTGAGGGCTTGAGTTTTGTATAGCTTCGTTCGTTCTTTTTATTTTTTTTATCCTGTGACTTTGCCAACATCACATATTAGTTCTACTTGTTTTGTTTTGTACACTCTTTGGATTTTCTGTCTAGATAGTCATGCCATCTGGATGCTTTCTGATATTTATGCTTTTTATTTCTTTTTCTTGATTTATCGCACTGGCTATAACTAGTGAAATTTGTATTGAATAGAAGTGTGACAATGGATATTCTACTTTTGTTTTTGAGTACAGTGGAAAGTGTTTCATTTTTGACCATTAAGTATGATATTAGCTATAGGTTTTTAAAATATATGTCCTTTATCACATTGAGGAAGTTATGTGAGAGTTTTTTAATCATGAGCGCATTTTGAATTTTGTTATATGCCCTAAATGCATCTATTGAAATCATCATATAACTTTTCTTATTCTCTTAATATGGTGTATTACATTGATTTTTTTGAATGTTCAGCTAATCTTTAATTCTGGGAAAGCCCCAACTGATCATGATGTATTATCATTTTTATATAATTTTATATTTGATTTGCTAATATTCGGTTGAGGGTATTTTAATCTTTTTACCTGAAGGTAATTGGTCAATACTTCCTTTTTTGATAATGTCTTTTCTCAGGTTTTAACATTATGATTAGCCTAATAAAATGAATTACCCTCTCTATATCTAAAAAGAGTTTGGGAAAGATTACTGTTATTTCTTCCTTAAATGTTTGATAGTATTTATCAATAAAGCCATTTAGGGCTTGAGTTTGCTTTGTGGGAAAGTTTTTGTTTTTGTGTAGCGCTTAAATTTTTTAAAAAGTTAACTTTCTTGATGTGTAGTTTATATATAATAAAATTCACCAATTTTAAGTTTCTAGTTCAGATGAATGTAGTATAATATCTACAACAATCATGTACTGGTCTTTTTTTTCTTGTGATATTGATAGATTTTTTTTTGAATTTTATTTATTTTCTTATACAGGTTCTTATTAGTCATCCATTTTATACACATCAGTGTATACATGTCAATCCCAATCTCCCAATTCATCACACCACCACCCCCACCCCCCACCGCTTTCCTCCCTTGGTGTCCATACGTTTGTTCTCTACATCTGTGTCTCAATTTCTGCTGCAAATCGGTTCATCTGTACCATTTTTCTAGATTCCACATATATGCGTTAATATACGATATTTGTTTTTCTCTTTCTGACTTACTTCACTCTGTATGACAGTCTCTACATCCATCCACCTCTCTACAAATGACCCCATTTCGTTCCTTTTTATGGCTGAGTAATATTCCATTGTATATATGTACCAAACCTTCTTTATCCATTCGTCTGTTGATGGGCATTTAGGTTGATTCCATGACGTGGCTATTGTAAATAGTGCTGCAGTGAACATTGGGGTGCATGTGTCTTTTTGAATTATGGTTTTCCCTGGGTATATGCCCAGTAGTGGGATTGCTGGGTCATATGGTAATTCTGTTTTTAGGTTTTTTTTTTTTAATTTAATTTTATTTTTTTTTAGGTTTTTTAAGGAACCTCCATACTGTTCTCCATAGTGGCTGTATCAATTTACATTCCCACCAACAATGCAAGAGGGTTCCCTTTTCTCCAAACCCTCTCCAGCATTTGTTGTTTGTAGATTTTCTGATGATGCCCATTCTAACTGGTGTAACGTGATACCTCATTGTAGTTTTGATTTGCATTTCTCTAATAATTAGTGATGTTGAGCATCTTTTCATGTGCTTCTTGGCCATCTGTATGTCTTCTTTGGAGAAATGTCTATTTAGGTCTTCTGCCCATTTTTGGATTGGGTTGTTTGTTTTTTTAATATTGAGCTGCATGAGCTGTTTATATATTTTGGAGATTAATCCTTTGTCCGTTGATTCGTTTGCAAATATTTTTTCCCATTCTGAGGGTTGTCTTTTCATCTTGTTTATGGTTTCCTTAGCTGTGCAAAAGCTTTGAAGTTTCATTAGGTCCCATTTGTTTATTTTTGTTTTTATTTCCATTACTCTAGGAGGTGGATCAAAAAAGATCTTGCTGTGATTGATGTCAAAGAGTGTTCTTCCTATGTTTTCCTCTAAGAGTTTTATAGTATCTTGTCTTACATTTAGGTCTCTAATCCATTTTGAGTTTATTTTTGTGTATGGTGTTAGGGAGTGTTCTAATTTCATTCTTTTAACATGTAGCTGTCCAGTTTTCCCAGCACCACTTATTGAAGAGACTGTATTTTCTCCATTGTATATCCTTGCCTCCTTTGTCATAGATTAGTTGACCATAGGTGCGTGAGTTTATCGCTGGGCTTTCTATCCTGTTCCATTGATCTGTATTTCTGTTTTTGTTCCAGTACCATATTGTCTTGATTACTGTAGCTTTGTAGTATAGTCTGAAGTCAGGGAGTCTGATTCCTCCAGCTCCGTTTTTTTCCCTCAAGACCACTTTGGCTATTCGGGGTCTTTTGTGTCTCCATACAAATTTTAAGACTTTTTGTTCTAGTTCTGTAAAAAATGCCATTGGCAATTTGATAGGGATTGCATTGAATGTGTAGATTGCTTTGGGTAGTACAGTCATTTTCACAACATTGATTCTTCCAATCCAGGAACGTGGTATATCTCTCCATCTGTTTGTATCATCTTTAATTTCTTTCATCAGTGTCTTATAGTTTTCTGCATACAGGTCTTTTGTCTCGCTAGGTAGGTTTATTCCTAGGTATTTTATTCTTTCTGTTGCAGTGGTGAATGGGAATGTTTCCTTAATTTCTCTTTCAGATTTTTCATCATTAGTGTATAGGAATGCAAGTGATTTCTGTGCATTAATTTTGTATCCTGCAACTTTACCGAATTCATTGATGAGCTCTAGTAGTCTTCTGGTGGCATCTTCAGGATTCTCTGTGTATAGTATCATGTCATCCGCAAACAGTGACAGTTTTACTTTTTCTTTTCCAATTTGTATTCCTTTTATTTCTTTTTCTTCTCTGATTGCTGTGGCTAGGACTTCCAAAACTATGTTGAATAATAGTGATGATAGTGGACATCCTTGTCTTGTTCCTGATCTTAGAGGAAATGCTTTCAGTTTTTCACCATTGAGAATGATGTTTGCTGTGGGTTTGTCATATATGGCCTTTATTATGTTGAGGTAGGTTCCCTCTGTGCCCACTTTCTGGAGAGTTTTTATCATAAATGGGTGTTGAATTTTGTCAAAAGCTTTTTCTGCATCTATTGAGATGATCATATGGTTTTTCTTCTGCAATTTGTTAATATAGTGTATCACATTGATTGATTTGTGTATATTGAAGAATCCTTGCGTCCCTGGGATAAATATCACTTGATCATGGTGTATGATTCCTTTAATGTGTTGTTGGATTCTGTTTGCTAGTATTTTGTGGAGGATTTTTGCATCAATATTCATCAGTGATATTGGTCTGTAATCTTTTTTTGTAGTATCTTTGTCTGGTTTTGGTAGCAGGGTGATGGTGGCCTCATAGAATGAGTTTGGGAGTGTTCCTTCCTCTGCATTATTTGGGAAGAGTTTGAGAAGGATGGGTGTTAGCTCTTCTCTAAATGTTTGATAGAATTCACCTGTGAAGCTATCTGGTCCTGGACTTCTGTTTGTTGGAAGATTTTTAATCACAGTTTCAATTTCATTACTTATGATTGGTCTGTTCATATTTTCTATTTCTTCCTGGTTCAGTCTTGGAAGGTTATACCTTTCTAAGAATTTGTCCATTTCTTCCAGGTTGTCCATTTTATTGGCATAGAGTTACTTGTAGTTGTCTCTTAGGATGCTTTGTATTTCTGCGGTGTCTGTTGTAACTTCTCCTTTTTCATTTCTAATTTTATTGATTTGAGTCCTCTCCCTCTTTTTCTTGATGAGTCTGGCTAATGGCTTATCAATTTTGTTTATCTTCTCAAAGAACCAGCTTTTAGTTTTATTGATCTTTGTCATTGTTTTCTTTGTTTCTGTTTCATTTATTTCTGCTCTGCTCTTTATGATTTCTTTCCTTCTGCTAACTTTGGGTTTTGTTTGTTCTTCTTTCTCTAGTTCCTTTAGGTGTAAGGTTAGATTGTTTATTTGAGATTTTTCTTGTTTCTTGAGGTAGGCTTGTATAGCTATAAACTTCCCTCTTAGAACTGTTTTTGCTGCATCCCATAGGTTTTGGATCATCGTGTTTTCATTGTCATTTGTCTCTAGGTATTTTTTGATTTCCTCTTTGATTTCTTCAGTGATCTCTTGATTATTTAGTAACGTATTGTTTAGCCTCCATGTGTTCGTGTTTTTTACATTTTTTTCCCCTGTAGTTCATTTCTAATCTCATAGCGTTGTGGTCAGAAAAGATGCTTGATATGATTTCAATTTTCTTAAATTTACTGAGGCTTGATTTGTGACCCAAGGTGTGATCTATCCTGGAGAATGTTCCGTGCGCACTTGAGAAGAACGTGTAATCTGCTGTTTTTGGATGGAATGTCCTATAAATATCAATTAAATCTGTCTGGTCTATTGTGTCATTTAAAGCTTCTGTTTCCTTGTTTATTTTCATTTTGGATGATCTTTCCATTGGTGTAAGTGAGGTGTTAAAGTCCCCCAGTATTATTGTGTTACTGTCGATTTCTTCTTTTATAGCTGTTAGCAGTTGCCTTATGTATTGAGATGCTCCTGTGTTGGGTGCATATATATTTATAATTGTTATATCTTCTTCTTGGATTGATCCCTTGATCATTATGTAGTGTCCTTCCTTGTCTCTTGTAACATTCTTTATTTTAAAGTCTATTTTATCTGATATGAGTATAGCTACTCCAGCTTTCTTTTGATTTCCATTTGCATGGAATATCTTTTTCCATCCCCTCACTTTCAGTCTGTATGTGTCCCTAGGTCTGAAGTGGGTCTCTTGTAGACAGCATATATATGGGTCTTGTTTTTGTATCCATTCAGCAAGCCTGTGTCTTTTGGTTGGAGCATTTAATCCATTCACGTTTAAGGTAAGTATCGATATGTATGTTCCTATGACCATTTTCTTAATTGTTTTGGGTTTGTTTTTGTAGGTCCTTTTCTTCTCTTGTGTTTCCCACTTAGAGAAGTTCCTTTAGCATTTGTTGTAGAGCTGGTTTGGTGGTGCTGACTTCTCTTAGCTTTTGCTTGTCTGTAAAGCTTTTGATTTCTCCATCGAATCTGAATGAGATCCTTGCCGGGTAGAGTAATCTTGGTTGTAGGTTCTTCCCTTTCATCACTTTAAGTATATCATGCCACTCCCTTCTGGCTTGTAGAGTTTCTGCTGAGAAATCAGCTGTTAAGCTTATGGGAGTTCCCTTGTATGTTATTTGTCATTTTTCCCTTGCTGCTTTCAATAATTTTTCTTTGTCTTTAAAGAAATTGTTCCACAGGCTGCAGGATTGTAGTTTTTCTTGCTTCTGCTGTCTGTCCTCTGGTGGTTGAGGCTCTCTAAGAGGCTTGATGGGAGGCTCTGGTGGTGGGTAGAGCTGACTGTTGCTGTGGCGGACAGAGCTCCATAAAACTTTAATCCACTTGACTGTTGATGGGTGGGGCTGGGTTCCCTCCCTGTTGGTTGTTTTGCCTGAGGCAACCCAACACTGGAGCCTACCTGGGCTCTTTGGTGGGGCTCATGGCAGACTCTGGGAGGGCTCACGCCAAGGAGTACTTCCCAGAACCTCCGCTGCCAGTGTCCTTGTCCCCACGGTGAAACAGAGACACTCCCCGCCTCTGCAGGAGACCCTCCAACACTAGCAGGTAGGTCTGGTTCAGTCTCCCCCAGGGTCACTGCTCCTTCCCCCGGGTCCCGATGCGCACACTATTCCGTGTGCGCCCTCCAAGAGTGGGGTCTCTGTTTCCCCCAGTCCTGTCGAAGTCCTGCAATCAATTCCCACTAGGCTTCAAAGTCTGATTTTCTATGAATTCCTCCTCCCGTTGCCGGACCCCCAGGTTGGGAAGCCTGACATGGGGCTCAGAACCTTCACTCCAGTGGGTGGACTTCTGTGGTATAAGTGTTCACCAGTCTGTGAGTCACCCACCCAGCAGTTATGGGATTTGATTTTACTCTGATTGTGCCCCTCCTACCGTCTCACTGTGGCTTCTCCTCTGTCCTTGGCTGTGGGGGTATCCTCCTTGGTGAAGTCCAGTGTCTTCCTGTCGATGATTGTCCAGCAGCCAGTTGTGATTCTGGTGCTCTCGCAAGAGGGAGTGAGAGCACGTCCTTCTACTCCGCCATCTAGGTTAATCTCCTCCCTTGTATTTTTTTTGTCATTTATCCCTTGCTGCTTTCAATAATTTTTGTTTGTCTTTAATTTTTGCCAGTTTGATTACGGTGTGTCTCAGCGTGTTTCTCCTTGGGTGTATTCTTTATGGGACCTTGCACTTCCTGGACTTGGGTGGCTCTTTCCTTTCCCATGTTAGGGAAGTTTTCAACTATAATCTCTTCAAATATTTTCTTGGGTCCTTTCTTTCTCTCTTCTCCTTCTGGGACCCTATAATACAAATGTTGTTGCGTTTAATGTTGTCCCAGAGGTCTCTTAGGCTGTCTTCATTTCTTTTCATTCTTTTTTCTTTAGTCTGTTCCGCAGCAGTGAATTCCACCATTCTGTCTTCCAGGTCACTTATCCGTTCTTCTGCCTCAGTTATTCTGCTATTGATTCCTTCTAGTGTATTTCTCATTTCAGTTATTGTATTGTTCATCTCTGTTTGTGTGTTCTTTAATTCTTCTAGGTCTTTGTTAAACATTTCTTGCATCTTCTCAATCTTTGCCTCCATTGTTTTTCCGAGGTCCTGGATCATCTTCACTGTCATTATTCTGAATTCTTTTTCTGGAAGGTTGCCTATCTCCACTTCATTTAGTTGTTCTTCTAGGGTTTTATCTTGTTCCTTCATCTGGTACATATCCCTCTGCCTTTTCATCTCGTCTGTCTTTTTGTGAATGTGGTTTTTGCTCCACAGGCTGCAGGATTGTAGTTCTTCTTGCTTCTGCTCTCTGCCCTCTGGTGGATGACGCTATCTAAGAGGCTTGTGCAAGTTTCCTGATGGAAGGGACTGGTCATTGGCAGATGTTTGTTATCAAGGTAATCTGACCTCAAAATATAGTTGGGGATGTTCCCTTTTCGTCTGCTTTTTGGAAGAGTTTATATAGAATTGATACTGTTTCTTCCTTAAATACTAAATAAAATTCACCACTGAAACCAGTTTCTTTTATAGCTATAGGGCTATTGAGGTTTTCCATTTCTTCTTGTGTGAGTATTTGTGTATCTTTTAAGGACTTTGTCCCTCTTATCTGAGTTGTGGAATGTATTAGTACAAATTTGTAATATTTCCTTGTTTTCCTTTAATGTTTATAGGATCTGTATTCATGTTCCCACTTTTATTTCTGAGATTGGAAATGATTCTTATATAATTTTCTCCTTATCAGTCTAGCTAGAAGTTTGTCAATTTTGTTGATTGTTTCAAAGACATGACTTTTGGTTTCACTAATTTTTTTCCTTATTGTTTTTTTGTTTTCTAGTGTACTAATTTTGAATTTCATCTTTATTATTTCCTTCCTGCTGCTTATTTTGGGTTTAATTCACTAATTTTCTAGTTTTTTTATGGGGGAAGCTTAGATTATTGCTTTGAAGACCATTTTTTTCTTTTCTAATACATGCATTTAATGCTGTCAGTCTGTCTAAGCACCACTTTAATTATATCCCACAGTGTTTGATATGTTGAGTTTTCATTTTCATTTACTTCACAGTATTTTCTAATTTTCCTTGTGATTTCTTTTTTGACCCATGTGTTGTTTAGTAATGCATTGTTTAATTTCCAAACATTTAGGGATTTTCTGTTAGATTAATTTTGGATTAATTCTTTGTCATCTCAGTACATATTTTGCATGATTTCAGTCGTTTTAAATTTATTGAAACCTGTTTTATGGCCTAGAATAGCATTTATCTTGTTGAATGTTTGGTCTGTACTTGGAAAGAATGTGTTCCTTTGTTGGGCAGAGTGTTCTATAAATGTCAGGTTAAGTTAGCTGATGGTGTTATTCATGCCCTGCATATCTTTACTCTTTTCTGTCTACTTGTTGTATGCATAACTAAGAGAGGAGTGTTGAAGTGTCCAAATATAAATTTGGATTTGTCTTTTTCTCCTTTGAGTATGTTATTGTTTTCTCCCCGACATGTATTTTAAAACTGTTAGCCAAGGACATATACATTTAGGATTATTATATTGTTTTAATAAATTGATCCCTTTAACATTATGAAAATATGTCACTTCATCCCTGGTTACATTCCTTCTTCTAAAATCTATTTTGTTCAATAATAACATAGCCACTGTAGATGTCCTTTGATTAGTCACTGGATGTTATTTATCTTTTTCTGTCCTTTTAGGTTTAGCCAGTGTTCCTTTGTGTTTAAAGTGGGTTTCTTGTAGATAGCATATAGTTATCTCCAATTCCACAATCTCTGTCTTTTATTTGGGTATTTTGACCACTTACATTTAACTAATTATTAAGATGTTTGGTGTTAAATCTACCCCCTTGTTATTGTTTTCTATTTGTCCCATCTGGTCTTTATTCCCTTTTTACACTTTTTTTCTGCCTTCTTTTGGATTAATTTAGTTTTTGAGTGATTCCATTTTCATCTTTACCATTGGCTTATTAGTTAAACCTCTTTTGCTTAATTTTTTTTCTCATGGTTGTTGTAGGGTTTACAGTTCATGCCTTTAACTTGTCACAGCCTGTCTTGAAATGATAAGATACTGCTTCACGTATGTGGAAGAAAGAACTTACATCTATATATTCCATACTTCCCCTTCCTTCCTCCCCTCCTTGGTGCTATTGTTGTCTTTCATTTTATTTCTACAAAGGCTATAAACTCCATTATATGTTGTTATTATTTTTGCTTTAACTACTGAGTCATATGTATGTGTATAAATGCATAACTTCAGAAGCTGTTTATTTACTTATTTTTAGTGTTGTAGGTCAGTTATACTTACAAACAAACAAACAGACTTACAGAAAACATGATCAGATTTGTGGTTACCAGAGGCAAGGGTATGGAGAGGGAGAATGTGGTCAAAAGGTACAAACTGCCAGTGGTCAAAAGGTACAGACTGCCAGTTATAAGATAAATAAGTACTAGGAATGTAATTATAACATGATTAATATAATTAACACTGCTGTATGTTATATATGAAAGTGGTTAAGAGAGTAAATCCTGAGAGTTCTCATCACAAGGAAAAAATATTTTTTCTTTTTCCTTTATTTTGTATGAGATGATGGATTTTCACTAAACTTATTGTGGTAATCATTTCATGATGTATATAAGTCAAATCATTATGCTGTACACTTAAACTTACACATTGCTATATGTCAGTTATATCTCAATAAAACTGAAAGAAAATATTGGTAAAGTCATTTTCAGTCAACACTTAAAAAGGTTTTTTAAAAACTGTGGTAAAATACAGCATACATTTTACCATTTTTAACTGTTTTTAAGTATATAGTTCAGTAATGTTATACAATGTTATGCATTGCAACCAATCTTGAGAACTTTTTCCTATTCATTAAATAACCACTTCTCATTTCCCCTGGCAAAGCAGGCACAACCATTCTACTTTCTGTTTCTATGAATCTGACTGCTCTAGATACTACACATAAGTGGAATTGTACAGTATTTGTCTTTTTATAACTGACTTATTTCACTTAGCATAATGTCCTTAAGATTCATCCACGTTATAGCATGTATAAGAATTTCCTTTCTTCTTAAGGCTGAATAATATTCTACTGCATGTTTATACAGTATTTTGTTTAGCATTTCATTCTTCAATGGACATTTGGGTTGTTTCCACATTTTGGCTATTGTGAATAATGCTGCTATATGAACATAAGTGTATAAATATTTCTTTGAGACCCTTCTTTTAATCTTTTGGATATAGACCCAGAAGTGGTCTTGCTGGATCATGTGGTAATTCTATTTTTAATTTTTTGAGGAACCACCATTCAGTTTTCCATAGCAGCTATACCATTTTACATTCCTATCAGCAATGTACAAGGGTTCCAGTTTCTCCACATCCTTGTCAGCACTTGTTATTTTCTGATTTTTTGATAGTAGTCATTCTGATAGGTGTGAGGTGATATCTCATAGTGGTTTTGATTTGCATTTCCTTAATCATTAGTGATGTTGAGTATCTTTTCATAAGCTTTTTGGCCATTAGTATATCTTCTTGGAGAAGTGTGTATTCAAGTCTTTTGCCCATTTTGAATCAGTTTGTTTGTTTTTGCTGTTTAGTTGTAGGAGTTCTTTATATATTCTGGATCTTAATCCCTTATCAGATATATGACTTGCAAATATTTTTTCCCATTTCATAGGTTGCCTTTTCACTCTTTTGATTGTATTCTTTGATGCACAGCAGTTTTAAATTTTGATATAGTCTGATTTATATATTTTTATGTTTGTTGCCTGTGCTTTTGGTATCATTTGCAGGAAATCATTGCCAAATCCAATGTCATGAAGCTTTTCCTTTATCTTTTCTTCTAAGAGGTTTGTAGTTTTAGCTCTTACATTTGGATCTTTGACCCATTTTGAGTTAATTTTTATATATGTTACCAGGTAAGGGCCCAACTTTATTCTTTGGCATGTGTATATCCAGTTTTTCCAATAGTGTTTGTTGAGAAGACTGTTCTTTCCCCATAGAATGATCTTGGTACCTTTGTCAAAAATCATTTGACCTTGTATGTGAGGATTTATTTCTGGGCTCTCTACTGCAATTGGTCTGTATGTCTGTCTTTATGCCAGTACCATGCTGTTTCGAGTACTATAGCTTTGTAATAAGTTTTGAAATCAGAAAATGTGAGGCCGCCAATGTTGTTTTTCAAGATTACTTTGGCTATTCGGGGTCCCTTGAGATTCTGTATGAATTTTAGAATGCGCTTTCCTATATCTGCAAAACATTCTGTTGGAATTTTGATAGGGATTGCATTGAATCTGTAGATTGCTTTGGGTAGTATTGACATCTTAACAATATTAAGTCTTGAAATTCATGGCTAAAAGATGCCTTTCCATTTATTTGTGGTTTGTTTAATATCATTCAGCAGCATTTTGAATTTCTCAGGTAGTCAATCATATTTTAAAGAAATTTAAAAAGGAAAAAATTATTTTATAAATATTGTCATTTTTACCATTTTTCTCTTCATTTATCTCTGCATCCCTTCATTAGAATCAAGTTTTCTTCTGGTTTCATTTTTCTTCTGTCTGAAAATCTTTAACGTTTCTTGTGGTGAATGAACTAGGTGAATGCAGAGTCCTGGAAGCCAAGTGATTGAGGTATATCACGAAGGAGGGAATGCTCAATCTTGTTGATAGGTCCAGAAATGTGAGCAATGAGAATTGACCATTAGATTTAATAACTTGTAATATGAAGTCTATTCTGATGAAAAGAAATGATTAAACAAAGGAAATTAAATTCTGTTCAGACATCCATTTATTAAATACACATTCTCATGGATTCACCAATCCTAGGAATTTGATCGAAAGAGGCAGTTATTCAAAGTAGGCATAAAGGTTAATTGTAGTGTTGCATGTGACAGTAAAAAGTTTAGATGTTCATTACTTACCTGTATTGAGTAAATAAATTATAAGATAATGTAAACTGTTGGCATTAAAAATGAAAATAAAGGTCTACAGTGACATGGAAAGATATCTATGACACATGTGAAAAGCAGTTCTACTGGAAAGCATGCTTCAAACAGTTTTCTTTTATATATCTATAGTTTTCAACCTGTGTTCCAAAATGCAAATGGTTGTTTCTGGATGACAGCACTTTGGTTGAATTTTCATTTTTTAACTTAATTTGGATATTTTCTTTTGTGAAGTGCTCGTATAAGTGTTTCACCTTTTTTTAGCGGGGCGGGGGGGGTGCGGGTGTATGTGCTTGCTTTCCTTATTGATTTGAAGTGAGGGTTTGTTTGTTTTTTAATGTTCTGGATATATAATCAATCTCTCACTTTGTGGGTTGCCTTTTTTCTTTTAAATTTAATTCCTTAAAAAAATTGATATATATTTTGCATATCATAAAGTTCATCCATTTCAAGTATGCAGTTCAGTGTTGTACCATCACCATAAATCAGTTTTAGAACATTTTAATCTTCTTTTCAGTCTCTTAATGGTGCTTTCAGTGAAGAGAAATTCCTCATTATAATCCAATTTATCAGATTTTTCTTTCTGGTTAGCAGTTGCTTTGTCCTGTTTACGAAAGCTTTAGCTATTCCAAGGTCATGAAGATGTTCTGTGGTTTCTTCTAAAAGCTTACCTTTTACATTTAGATCTGCAGTCTATCTAGAATAGATTTTTTTCCCCCTTGGTGAGAGAATGGGGCTCAAAATATAAGGATATCTGGTTGATACGGTCTTTTATTGAAAAGAGCATTTTTTCTCCACTGCACTGAAGTGTTGCCTTAGTGTTTAGTCAAGTGAACTCATATGTGTGAATCTGAGTTTGGATGCTATTTTGTTCTGTTGATCAATTTGTCTACTTTTATTCCTATATAACACTCTCTTTGTTACAATAGCTACATTTTAGATCTTGATATTTCGTAGTGTAAATTCTCTTACTTCGTTCTTCCAGATTGCCTTCACTCTGTATATTTCCATATGAATTTTAAAATCAGCTCATTTTGCTGGGGGGGGTGGGGTGGGGTGGGTGGGGTGGTGGTAAAGCCTGCTGGAGTTTTGATTGGTATTGTGTTAAATTCATCATCTCTTACTTTTAAGTTTTTGGTGGTTTTGGTTTTCTTTCCCCAGTTTTCATTAAATGATATAATCTCTAAAGTGTACTCAATAAGTGGTAGCTACTTTTATTATAAATATTCAATATAATTCATTGCTTTACAATTTCTTGGGTAGATTTCATGTTTGAAATCTTTGCTGAGTCTGTTCAGTTACCCTTGAACACAGTAATATGAGAAATGATTGTGATGTGGGATGGTATTTCTCTAGCTTTGCCTGACATCACTGATAGATGCTTTCATGTTTCTTTTAAAATGATTTATAGTAGAAGCAAAAGAGTAAAAATGTTTTTCTGGTGTATTATTTTTCCCCCTCTGAGCAATGTTATGTTTTAGGTACTTTGCACATGTTATTTCTATTCCTGCAACATAGGCAATATTATCCCTGTCCTATAAAAGAGGAAACCGAATCTGAGAGAGAAGTCAAGTGACTTACCGGAAGTCACAGTTTGTAATTGGCAGAGCCTGGGATTTGCACTGGGGACTCCTGGCTCTGAAAGCCTGCTCTTTACACTTCAGCAGACTGACGCCTTCCGCCATTCTTCACAACTCAGGATCTGTTGGCCATTCTTCTGTTACCGCTTCTAAAGCACCTTCTTTTTCTGGCTTCCTTTAGTGCATATGAAACATTTTACAAGTTTTACTTTAAAGTTCTCTACAAAGTGTTAAGCCCTAGGAAGCATTTAAGTGCACATGCTGCCACTCCTTGTCTGCTTTCTTAGGGAGACCCAGCAGACTTGTGTCTGTGCTTCTTTTGGACCTTTTTAAACAGTCAAATAATTAATGAGATGTTCTTCTTTTACCTAGGTAAATGAATACTTTGGAGGTGATAAGGGTGACTGCCTTTCTGAAAATAGATTTTATTTCTTGCTACTTTCTGTGAGGACCAGAAATGGTGTTGCATGTTTTTCTTCCCCTACATTTTGAATCCTTGCTCATTGTAGACAGTTTGGAAAATATGGAAAAGGAGTAAGCAGAAACAAAATTACAGTTTTGGCCTTTACAATTAACAGGAAGATTGTTATAACTATAGATAATATTATTAGTAGATATTTATTATACTTCTGTACTTAAGTAGTGTGTCAGGAATTATTCTAAATGCTAAGAATACAGAATGAATAAAACAGTCAAACACCTCTGTCCTGTGGAGGTTAAATTTGACTAAAGGAGCCCATATTAAGTGCCAGGATTATCTTTTTAAATTTTCTGTCAGGGAGGCCCTGTTTTCTCTTCAGTTTTATGGATCAGGAAAAAGGCATAGAGAGGTCAGATGACATGCAGCAGCATCTGACTCTGCTGGAAGTTGCAGTGACTAGTTTCTCTTTCTTTAAACTAGAGCATATATATCTGGGGTCTTGATGTAGATCTTTTACTTTTTTAAGTTTCATTTTGAAAAAAATCACTGTTCATTGTTATTGAAAAGAGATGTGTCTTTAAAGAAGATTTAGATGGGCTATATAAGGAAAAAGAAAATAAAAATTACAGAGATAGTATTGTTAGCATTTTAACACACTTTTTCTAGTTGCTTTTCTAAATAAATAAATAGATTGATAGATAAAATTTTATTTGTAAAGATGGGGTCATACAGACATATTTTGACTTGCTTTTTTTTCCATTTAATATAGTTTAGACCATTTTTCATGTCACTATTCTTTTTAGATAGTATTTCACCAGTTTTAGACAGGTGACTGCAGCCTTCACAGCTTTTGATATATGCATAACATTTGTTCTTTTGTTCTACTTCACATATTTTTAAAATCTGCTTTCTTTGAAAAATCAGAAAAGGGAACTATGCATCACTGCAACTTATGCATCACTGTAAGTTGCCATGAAATAATGGCAACATACTGAGATAGGTTACTGTAAAAATAAATACCGTTAAAAACAAAACCTATAATGAAATTCTAGCCAGATACTGTTTGTTACAGTAAACTGAACAAGAGACCAGCTCTTTTTGTTAAGAACAGACAATTGGAGGTATTAGAAAGATATGAAAATATCGTTTGATATAATTAGGAGAACTGAAAGAAAACTGAAAAGGTGGTAAGTTTTGCAGTATGGGATTCATTGTACTCTAATACCTTAACCAGGGGTTTTCAGTGTTTTTACAGTAAGAAATAAAATTTACATCTAGACCTTATATACATGAGCATATGTGTTTATGTGTGTGTAATATATGTGTGTGTATATGTATATATATGTATTTATATATGTATGTTATGTATATGTATTATGCTTCAATAGAAAAGTTTTTTGAAAGAACTTAAGTTTTCTCCTGTTGTATCATATATTTAAATGATGTCCAAACCCTCTTGTTAGACATTTACATTGTTTTCTATTTTTCTATGTTATAAATTGTTGTAGCTACAATTTTGTGTAGGTCTACAATTCCTTAGGATAAATTTCTGTAAGTTAAATTATGTCCAGTGTTATGTAGTAATTTTTGAAGTTATATGTTGATAAATACTCTCTGAAAGGTAACAATTTATAATCCTGCCAAAGAGCCCAGTTCCTATAAAGTATATAAAAATAAAGTTACTAATTTGATAGGTGAAAAATTACATTGTTATGTACATGTTCATTTTTGACAGCCATTTAAATTTCTTGTTTTGCAATATTGGTAGTTACTCTTTGCTTATTTGCCTATTAAAGTATTAATTTTGGTTTCCTAACTAATTTATAAGAGATCTCTATATGGTAAGTTATTTACCATATGCCAAAATATTTCCCCCAATGTATTTGTCTTTAAAATTTGATTATGAACATTCCTGAGCTAAAAAAATTTTTTAGTCAAATCTAAATTTTATTTCTGTTTGGTAGCTGCTTTTAGTCATTTTATGGTTTTAGAGTTTTTCACACTTGATTCTTTTTATCCATAGTATATATTGGTATGTGACATGAGGTAGCATTTAACTTTTATTTTTAATACTTCCTTAAATGATCCCTTTCTCCCCTATTTGAAGTTCTAACTTCATCATACACAAATTATAAGTGTAAATGAATCTGTTTCTCGACTTCCTGTTTTGTTTCATTGGTCTTGCTTTGTTAGTACCACACTAATTATTATAGCTTTTAAGAAAAATTTTAATATCTAATAACATAAGCATTCCCCTCTTTTAAAAAAATAATTGGTGTTGAGGAAAGGAAGAAAAACTCTCTGATATTTATTCTTCCAGATACCTTAATATAATCTTGTCATGTAATGTTAATAGCAGCCAAATACTTGTTAAAAATTTGAGTGGAACTACAGGTTAGGTAAGTTGGAAGGAAACTTACTACATTGGAAATAGCATGTAGCAGTGATTTCAGTCAAACTCCCAATGGATTTAAAATTTTTTATTACTTTTTAGTTTTATTATATTGTAGAAAGAAAACAGCTAGTTTGTTTCTACATTTTAGTGTTTGTGTGGAGGAGGAGAAGGTTTCTGATTAAGTTGTGCTTACTGGTGGCCGGAGTCATTGTATTAAAAAGTCATGTATGCATAGATGTATTTATTCATGGCTTTCTTCCTTCTGACTTGCAAGAGTGGTAGGAGAGATAGGGGCTGCTTTTTTGGACAAGCTTGTCTCTTCTTTTTCCAAATGAATGCTTCTGGCTTTCCATTGATCTCATTTCCCAACAACGTGTTGGTAAGATTTAGGTTTAAGGGGGAAGAATTGTAGGCTAGATTAGGGGCCAAGATGGCATTAACAATAACAACTCAAAGGTGTTTGGTTTGCCTGTGCCAGTCATTGTTCCGTGTATTTACCTTTGGAATTTATGCAAGTAATAATTGGCAAACTAAATCTAGATTTTTCTGCTTGGCCTGCTCTCAAATGTATATAATCTCTTCCTGCTTTCTAACTGTATTTGAGATTTCTTCTGTGGCCTAGGATTCTCTATCAGTTTTTTGTTCCGTTCCATGGAAAATCAAGTGTTGTTTGTTGGTTGGTCTGCTTGATCTGTCGAAGATGAAAAGGTGCTTAAAAAATTTAAAAAATATTTCTAACTGTTTTGTACTTTGTGGAATTTTATTCAGTATATAAAAGCACACATTATCCTCTTTACAGATTTTTGCTTTTTAGAGAGTTTTAAAGCTCTTTATGTTATTCAGTGGTTTGACTTGAATATTGCTCTCCTTGCAATAATGACTTTTGCTTTCCTTTTAATTTGAATTTTCCTGTTATGTTTTTGCTTATTGCTTTTAGCCTTTCTGTGTGTTTTTTGTTATGCTTTACCCTTGTGGGCAGGGGAATGCCCGGATTCAATTTCGCTTTTTATTTTAAAAGTGCTGGTTACAGCCCATTAAATTGATTTCATAGGCTACAACCAGCAGTTGGAAAACACCTGAGCTGTATTTTTCTGTATAGAAAGTACATTGATTTCTGAGTAGAGCAGACCTAGATCTGAGCCAGTTACTTGCTTCTCTGGTCCTCAATTTCTTCTGTAAAATTGGAATGTCTACTTACATATTTTTTCTGAAGATTAAAAGACAATGTGTGCCTACTGTATAGCACAGGGAACTCTATTCAATATCCTGTGATAAATCATAATGGAAAAGAATATGAAAAAATGCATATATATGTATCACTGAATCACTTTGCTGTACAGCAGAAATTAACACATTGTAAATCAGCTATACTTCAATAAAATAAATTTTTTAAAATGTTAAGAAAAAGACAATGTGTGAAATAAGCCTAGTACAGAGACTAAAGTTATCTAATAACATTTTGCACAATGTATCTGTTATCCTTAATTTCTTAAATCCAAACATTTAAAAACACAAGAGAAAATGGCAAAATGCCCGTATGTTTTCTAGATCCTTTGTAAGGTTTTTGTTTTTGTTTTTGCTTCCTCTCAGGAGTAAAGATGTTTTTGATAAGAAACCTTACATTGTATAAGCATTTCTCATCATGAAAGCCAAAATGCAGAATTTGTAGGATTTTTAAAGTAGGAAATTGATTCCTCTTACATAACTCTTAAAGTAGGGAATTTTCCAAGTGAAATATATTCTGTGTTAGTTGGTGGCACCTACTGGCAAAGATATATCACTGCTTAGAGCCTGCTGTGCTTTTACACAGACTAACCCTATATAGCAGACTGGGAAAGATGATGGGAAATAGGAGAGGAATATATTGTGTTTACCAAAGTGGGCATTTCCTTGGCCCTCCCTGCCCACCCCCCCCCCCCCCAAGTATTTGTCCGGTGAATTGGGAGGAGGAAGGAATCATGCCATTCTATTGCCCTAGTCCTGTGTTTGCCAGTATGTGCTGAGCTCTTATTAAGAGAGTGTGAAAGGGAGGTGGCCATATCCGGCAAACTTGGGAAAGCTAGGTTAAACTAACCTAGCCTGATTTTTAAATTATGAGATGTTACAGAGCCTTTAGTATCTTAATGAAGTGTATCGTAACCTCTGGGAGCGGAGTGGGGGGAACACTCATGCAGTGCACCACATTTGTCAAACTCAGTTAGACCTCAGAACCCTTTTTTCTCTGAACATCTCTTGTGTTACCTGGAATACTCTTTGGAAGTTATCCTCTGATCAGTGTAGCTTGAGAGCATCATTTTCCCTTCGGCATCTTCTCCTGAAGGCTTTATAAGAGAAGGAACAAACATTAGATTCTCATGGTATTTGGTAGTTCTGAAATACCACATATTGGGATGGAGTCTGTCATGACGGTATCAGTGCAATTTCCTTAGGATGGTGGTACTACATGGACCACATCATTTTGCCATAGCAGTGATTTTAAAGCAGAGACATACATAGAAATTACCTGGAGAACTTTAAAGCAAAGCAAAACACGTATACCTAGGCTCCATCCACCCTGGCCACCTATTTGGTCAAAGACAGGCTTTGCTGTTTTATTACATTTGGGACACCTTTGAGATCTAATGAAAGCTCTGGATCTTCTTTCTGGAGGACTGTATACACACTAACTTTTATATATGACTTCATGATATTTATCACCCTCATCCACACCCCCAAGCCCATGGATCTCTAGTAAAGAACTCCTTATATCAAGTTTTCCTGGATAGGCATTGAATGGCAAGCAGGATTTACCCCAGAATTTAGATACCTATGTACTCTATGAATTACTTGACCATGGTGTGGTCAGGCTGTATTTGAAGAAATCACATACTGTCACAGGGGTTAAAGGAAAAGAAGCCTGAAGAGAAAGAAAGAAAGGCCAGGTCTGAGATGGCGGTGATTTTTAGTTTATTTTCCTAAGGAAGCGAGTTTAGGAGCTCACACCCCTAGAGCAGTGGCTCTCAAGTGGAGGGGGCAGTTTTGTTGCCCCGCACCCCCAATCCCCACCCCTGACATTTGGCAATCTGGAGACGTTTTTGGTTATCACAGTTAGGGCAGGGGAAGGGGTTGCTACTGGCAACTAGCAGGGAAAAGCCAGGGATGCTGCCTGACATCCTACATTGTACAGGACAGCCACCCCCCCGCACCACGGAATTAATCTGGCCCCAGATGTCACTAGTACTAAGGTTGATCTGCCCTAGAGTCTAGCTGCTGCTTCCTCGATGGTATCTTCCATTGGTAGTAGGAAGGTCTACGTTTTTTGTTTGTTTGCATGTGATGCTTCTTGGTAGGTGTAGGAGGAAAGAGATGATGATGAGAAGAGTAGGAAGTGATTAAGCCAGGTTGGTATTTCAAAGAACTTTCCTTTCCCAGAAGTGTTGGAGACTTAAAAGAGGATTTCAGCTGTCAGATTGGCTTACCTCATGGTTTCATCTGAGAGCTTGGATGTAGGAAACCACCTTCCTTTTCTCCTGGAAGGAAGGCTCATTGTTTTTTCTTACCTCACCCTTGAACTTGTGACCTTTTGTCTATTAAACCTTTAAGGAATAAAAGTCAAAATGATTATTTATTTATTTATTTTTGGCTGCGCTGGGTCTTCGTTGCTGTGTGCAGGCTTTTCTCTAGTTGGGGCAAGTGGGGGCTACTCTTCATTGTGATGCACGGGCTTCTCATTGCGGTGGCTACTTTTGTTGTGGAGCATAGGCTCTAGGTGCACAGGCCTTAGTAGTTGTGGACTGTGGGCTTCAGTAGTTGTGGCTCACGGGCTCTAGAGCGCAGGCTCAGTAGTTGTGGTGCACGGTCTTAGTTGTACCACGGCATGTGGGATCTTCCCGGACCAGGGCTCGAACCCGTGTCCCCTGCATTGGCAGGTGGGTTCTCACGCACTGTGTCACCCAGGAAGCCCAGTCAAAGTGACTAAAAAGTAAAACCTGTGGCTCTTAGAATTTTCGATGCTTGCCACCCATTCTTATCCCCACATAAGATATTGAGGAATAGGAGAGGTGTATATTGTGTTTACCAAAAGTGGGCATTTCCTTTGTCTCCCAGCAGTATTCATCTAGTGAAGTGGGAGGAGGAAGGAATTGTGCCATACTACTGCCCTAGTCCACTGTTTGCCAGTGTGCTGAGCTCTTATTGAGAGAGTGTAAAAGGGGGGTGGCCATATCCAACAAATTAGGGATAGCTGTGTTAAACTAATCTAACCTGATTATTTAAATTATGAGATGTCAGAGCCTTTAGTATCTTAACGAAGTGCATTGTGGGGGGTGTGTGTGTAGGAAAGGAAGAAGGGTGGCAGGGGAGAGCACACACGTGAGCATGCAGCATTTGTCAAACTTAACTAGACCCCAGGACCCTTTTTCCTCTGAGCATCTCTTGTGTCACCTGGATTACTCTTTGGAAATGATCCTCTGATCATTGTAGCTCGAGGGCAGCGTTTTCCCTTTGGCATCTTTTCCTGAAGGCTTTGTAAGAGAAATTGAAAAAAATATGTATTCCAGCCCCCACAGGGCTCTATTAAATACAGTTTTACTAAATTGTATGTCTTTATCCACTTTCATCAAGCCTTAAGAGAGTAGTTGCTATTTTTATCAGAGGGGTTGTTTCCTTCTCAGCTATGTAAATAAACACCATTTCTCTGTTTTGGAATGACTGAAAGGAAGAATTAAATTTTCTTACTGGAAAGACGGTTGTTTCTTGTGTAATCTGCAGGAACTTCTGACGTTTTTTTGTTTCCTCCCTGAGTGAGGAAAGTATTGAGGTAGCTTACGTCAGAATAGCTCTGGTGTATTCAGACTCCTGTGTTTTAAAAGTTTGGAGTTCAAAACCCTGTGCACATATACCTCCTTCACACATTTCCTGGGCTGCCTGGAGACGAGGGAGCAGGAACTTACTTCCCATCTCTCTTCCATTTGGCACGCTCACCTCTCTGTGTTCCCAGCCATTCTTTCTTCTTGCCACTCTCTCAGAACCCAGGACATTGTGATGTTGCAAGGATGCCTTTGTAACTACCAGTCAGATCCAGGTGATATACTGAGTCACTCTTCCCACTTTGTTCATTCCTCTAAGGAAACCTGCCAGCTTTATTAATCCCTAAGCCCTTCAAGATAGCAGTAAAAGGAAAATTTGAGGGAGGAATACTACTTGTGTTTCCCTATTCTTCATCCCCCCTTTCCCATTCAGGATCATTTATTGCTGCCACCACTTTAGACCTGCTTTGGACACTTGGACACACTTCCTTCCTCTCTAGCTCATGGTTGACTTTAACATATGGAGCCCTGCCCTCCTGTCCCCCTTCCCCATTGCAGACCTCGGTGTTATGCGGCTTATAAGGTTTTATCAAGGAAGCCAGTGGGTTTTCCCTATTAGGCAACCATCTGGAGTCTTTCTGTCAAAGTCTGAGGTTAGAAAAGCATGAGAAGAGAACACTTGGGGGAAAGTAGTATCTTCAAAGCAGGGCATAAACGGAGTTTTTGAATACCCACTATACACCAAGCACTGTGCTGCTAGTCTCAATCCCCACAACTTTGTGTGGTTTGTGTTTGTCCATGGGTAGAACAACTTGCTCAGGATCGATCTCTCTCTCTCTCTCTCTCTCACACACACACACACACACACACACACACACACACACACACACACACAGAGTAAGTGACCAAATCTGGACTCCTACTTCTCTCTTTGGTTTCAAAGCCTTTGGCTTTTCTACTACATCATTCTACATCTCTTTCTTTTTTTTAAAATTTATTTTATTTTATTCATTTATTTAAATTTTGGCTGCCTTGGGTCTTTGCTGCTGTATGCGGGTTTTTTCTCTAGTTGCTGAGAGCAGGGGTTACTCTTCGTGGTGGTGTGCAGGCTTTCTCATTGCGGTGGCTTCTCTTGTTGTGGAGCGCATGCTCTAGGTGCGCGGGCTTCAGTAGTTGTGGCTTGCGGGCTCTAGAGCGCAGGCTCAGTAGTTGCGGCGCATGGGCTTAGTTGCTCCGCGGCATGTGGGATCTTCCCGGACCAGGGCTCGAACCCGTGTCCGCTGCATTGGCAGGCAGATAGATTCTCAACCACTGTGCCACTAGGGAAGCCCTCATTCTACATATCTGATCAGAGCCTGCTGTGAGACCTGCAGAGCACTAGTGTCCAGTGGTGATTCTTCTGCCATCACCTACGTTGGGTATTTTCAAATGGAGTGTTTGGAAATACTGTATATGCCCAAATATTTAACAACTTGAAGAACATAAAGGAAAAACAGGGAAAATTTGAGAGGTAGGCTTATTCCCTATAGGCAGTAAACAAGCTCTTGTAAACACTGATGACTTAAATAGGTCTATAGGATCTTTTTGACTAATACTATGGGACAAATGTTATAGTTTAAATTTTGTACCCCAATCTTGGAATTTTAGGTTTGGGAAGGAATCTTGGCGAGACTGCTATCCATAAATGAGTTGTTATTCCTTTCAGAACACAACTCTCCCACTTCCCCTTCTCATTAAGTTTCCATTTAGCTATTAGGTAGGAGCTTCAAAAGGGAAAATCCAATCATGTATAATCTCCAGTTAATGGGCATCTATTGAGCGACTAGGTCACCAGAAAGAATACACAGTGCCTCTTTGTGCAGTAAACACAAAAATCAAAAGCTAATGCATTCCCAAGGCAAGCCAGATTGTTGCTGGCTAACAGCATCCTCCTCTTAAGGGAAAAGATTGGGGCACCCACCATGCTTGCTAGGGGAGATTGCAAAGCCATTCCAGAGAAACAAGGCCATCAAGGGAGGAAAAAGAAAGGCAGGGGGGCTTCCAGGGCTTTGTCACTTCTAATTGCTGATGGCTGGGGTGGGCTACTGAATAGCAGACATTCTAGTAAATGTTTTGTGCAATCATCAGGAACTTAGTGGGTCTCTGGGGCTTCTTTCTTCAGGTTAAAAGAATAACAGGGATGATTGAGGTAGAGCTTCAGCCCCACTCCCATAATTTAGCCTGTTTTCTAAGTACACCCAACCTTCATAAAGACTTTATGCTTACTTTTGTCCAACCACTAACTAATGATTGATGAAAGATGAAAACACCCTTGTTGACCCAAAATGGCATGTGTTAGCCACAAGCCAAACAGCTCTTGGGTTGGTGTTGGTACACTCCAGTTTGGGTTTTCAAAACTATATTTTGGTGTAGTTATTTAGGATTTGCAAAACTCGGCATAATTCAAATAACCTGTTTTTCCCCCCTTAGAACACTTCAGTTATGGAGGATCAAAATGAAGATGAGTCCCCAAAGAAAAATACTCTTTGGCAGGTAGGAATGACGGCGCACAGATAAGATAGCAATTGACTTACTGTAGATAAGATGCTCCCTCAGCTCCTGTCCTCAGTGAAACTAAGAGCCAAGTACTTTTGTTTTCTTTTGTGCAATTCTGCTAGTTTCAGGATCCACCCTGGGACTTCCCTGGCGGTCCAGTGGTTAAGACTTCACCTTCCAATGCAGGGGGTGGGGGTTCGATCCCTAGTCGGGGAACTAAGAGCCCACATGCCTCAGGGCCAAAAAACCAAGACATAAAACAGAAGCAGTATTGTAACTAATTCAATGAAGACTTTTAAAATGGTCCACATAAAAAAAAAAAAAGAATTCACCCTAATTTATCTTCTTTTCCTTAGGGAAGTGTCATTATGAATAGTAAAGAATTTAGGAATTCTCACCAAGATTCTGAAGTTGGCTGCAGCCCAAAATATTCCGTCTCTGGGGCCACTGTCTAAGCCAAAGATGGACAGTGGTGGTGTCCTTTGTCACCAGAATGGCACCATGCCACATACCAGTGTATGCACTGACCTTTTCTCCCAACCATCACCCTTCTCTCCCATTTCCTATTTGTTTGCCTTTTCCTTTTAAATTCAGTTTCCTTCTCTCCTAGCTCTATTTTAGTTTTCCAGTTTTCCTTCCAATCCCCCAGTTTTTTTGTAAGGCGCGGGATGGAGAGCATATAAAGTTTCATGATTTCGTGTTTTCATCAACCATTATGGTACACATAATTTTTCCCTTCATGAAGATACAATTAAAGGCAAAACAAATCTAAATCTGAAGAGAATAATGATAAAAAAAAATTCTCTGGGTTCATTTGATTTGAAGCAAAGGCGTTAGCAAGAATAAAGTGTCCCCAACAAATTTACGATGAAAAGAAACAAAGCGGTGCAATTCCAGGAAGATCTTTCTGGGCCAAGCAGGTGGTTAGAAATAAAAATGGAAAATGTGCTGTAGAATTGGGCACATACTGTTATTTTAGGGGGAACTTTGTGCAGACTGACTTCTGTTCCCTCCACGTCTGGTATTTGCAACAGGATTCTCTTAATTTACTACTGATTTTCAATTCACAGTGGTTCTTAACACTTTAGCTTTCAGGTTTTTTTTTTTTTCATCTGTCTTTCAGTCAACTAGTTAATGGTATACCGATGCTCTAAGAAGCCTAGATGGTTAGGAACCCTTCTGTAAATGAAATAATAACCCTTTTGTTTATCAAGTGAGATAATGGGTGTGAAAGTATTTTATAAATAGTAAAGCACTACACAAATTCAAGTTGTTACCATAATTATATTTAACTTGTTACGAAAGCAATTATTTTGGAAAGTTATTATGAAAAAAATGTAGAAAGAAAAGGGGAAGGAAAAAATATGTAGCTTTCTCTCTCAAGATTAGGCACTTTTAACATTTTCATTTATATTCTTTACTTTTTCTTGGCGTGTTCCCCTTCACACAAATTATTGTGATCATATGCTATATAAAATTCTTTTGTTCCTAATACTATTTCATAAACATGTTCTCTTGTTATTAAAATCTTACTTTATAAACCTAATTCTAATGGCTGCATTGTAGTACTTTGTGTAGATGTATTATAATTCACTTTAACCAGTTGCCTGTAACTGGGTAGTTTTTTCTGAATTTTATTATAACATTATGGTGAACATCCTTATGCTTAGAAGTAGCAAAGGTGCTCCTTATGCTAGCTGATATTCACCACAGCAAAGAATTTTTACTTCATCTGACTGTTCTTAATGCTGATGTTTTTGGTTCTGTTTGATAATGAATGTTTTACTACAAGCAACATCAAAAATCTCTGTTCAATGCTGCCCCCTGGTGGTGCCCGGTGTCAGTGAGCTCTCCCTCACCCAAATTATAAGGGAAAAAACGTTCTCAGACAAGGAAGTGGTTAAGATAAGTGAGGTGGGAGATTAATGCCTTCCAGGTTTATACCTCTAAATGTCGACATAAGAACTCACTTCAGATATGAAGGATTTTTAAGATTTTACCAAGGAAGGCCAAAGACTCCTTTGGATATTTACAAAGGATGTCTTCTTTCTGGGATGGGTTCAGTTCACTTTAAGTTAGGGGATATACTGATAACAAAAGCTCTTGGTTCTTCCCATGTAAGACTTCTGAAATAAGCTCCTAATGGAATTAATGGATGTTTGTGATGCAACTCTTCAGTTTTCAAAATTCTCTTATATGTTATTCCTTCTAGTGTTACACATGAAGGGGCGTTCAGAATAGTGATGGACAGATGGCTTGGCAAATGTTTGACAGAAGTATTGAGGTTCTTTTGTTTGTAAACAGGGAAATTACTGAGCCTCATAATATCAGTAGCAGTTGTGGCTTCAGTCTAGGGATTTAGATTTTTTTGGATATTGTTGTCCAGATGCAGTGTATGTAGTTTCAGTTTTTAAAAAGTATACTGATTTTATGCAAGGACCATGTAGATTTGATGAGAGATGCAACTATTAGTATAGGAGTCTGTGGGATATCCATAAACCAACTAAATAAGATGAGGAACTTTTCAGGCATATGTGGTTTACCTTGGGTCACTTTCTGAGTAGGTGACTGAAAGAGGGAGTGAAAGTCTGTAAACTATTCTGTCAGCAGTTAGCAGCCCTGGAAATAATACGGAGGAGATTGAAACTGTTAGGTAAAATGAAGCTTTTTAGATTGAATTGCTCTCTGATTTCTCCGTTCCATAGACCAGTGGTTTTCAGAGTGAGGTCCCTGAAGTGCAGTCTCTAGACCAGCAGCATCAGCATCACCTGAGGACTTGCTGGAAGAGCTCAGGCTCTACTCCAGACCTGTAGAATCAGAACCTCCGCGGCGGCCCTGGCAGTCTGTGTGTTAACAAGCTCTTTTGTTATTCTGATGCATGCACAAGTGTGAGAACTATTTGCATAGATGAATATAGCTTTACCTTCCAACTTTGAGGAAGGAAAACAAACCATCAATAATCAATCAGTTGCCACTTTGCCAAGTTGAACAGTTTTTCTAAGATGGTCTTCTCCAACATTAGTTAACTGATAACAGCACGGTTTTGGAATAAGCATTGGAGAATGATGATTTAAGACACCATTTAGCTTTAGATAGAACTCTGACTTTATCATTACTTTAGTGACTAATTCGAGTACATGGGCCCTGAATACATTTTTAATTATTTCCTGAATTAATTAATAAAGGAGTGAGTTTGGCTTTAGGGTAAAACTGCCATTTTAAGAATAAATACACAAAAAATGTTTCTGATGATATGCTCTTAAGATTTATTTTCCTTGTCAAACTAATTACTTTTTTGTTTTTCTAAAATAGATAAGTAATGGAACATCATCAGTGATCGTCTCCAGAAAGAGGCCATCAGAAGGAAACTATCAAAAAGAAAAAGACTTGTGTATTAAATATTTTGACCAGTGGTCTGAATCAGATCAAGTGGAATTTGTGGAACACCTTATTTCACGAATGTGTCATTACCAGCATGGACATATTAACTCTTACCTGAAGCCCATGTTGCAGCGGGACTTTATTACCGCTTTACCAGGTAACCATGCTTGTTTTTTAAAAAACTGAGAAGTGGAAGAGTGCCCAGCCCAAGAGCCTAGACGGACCCGAGTAGGTGTTTGTGAAATGAATGAATGAGTACAGTGTGAGACAGCATTTCTTTGGGACACATACTGTACTTTAATATGTGGTACTTGAAGAGGAGTTATAATTTAGCATCTATCTAGGAACTGTAGGCAGTTTCTGTGATTAATAGTGTTGATCATTGGTCAATACTATTGCTACATTAGTGAATTAATGCTGTACTTTTTATTTTGATGTGGTGTCTATAGAATCTGCATTTTGCCTTTATAAGTATTTTTTTTTAATATGGGACAATTTTTCCTACAGTGTTTGGGAAGTGTCCCCAAATTTAAGATGTTCATTTATATCTGAAGTGACACTTAGGGAATGGCAGAAAAGTATTGGGGAAATTGATAACATGTCTTATTACATTTCTTAAAACTTATTTCTGCATCCTCTCCCTCACTATCCTACCCCTGCATGAGTGTGTTCTTCTCTCCCTTTTCTCTTTCTCTCTCTCTCCCTCCTCACCCCCCAGTTAAGTTTACTTTGGTTTAAAAAAAAAACAAAGACTACTTTTACAACAGTTTTAGGTTCACAGCAAAATTGGGCAGAAAGTACAGTTTCTATATCCTCCCCCCCACCCACAACAACCCCCAGCACAGCCTCCCTGCTATCAACATCCTACACTAGAGCGGTACATTTGTTACAGTACATGAACCTACACTGACACATCACTATCACTCAAAGTACACACTTTAAGGTTCACTCTTGGTGTTGTACATTCTGTGGCTTTTGACAAGTGAATAGTGACATGTATCTACCATTACGGTGTCACACAGAGCAGTTTCACTGCTCTAAAAACCTGCTGTGCTCTGCCTGTTCATCCCCCTTTGATTTTTTTTTAAAGTTATTTATTTATTTATTTTTGGCTGCGTTGGGTCTTCATTGCTGCGTGCAGGCTTTCTCTAGTTGTGGCGAGCAGGGGCTACTCTTCATTGCGGTGCACAGGCTTCTCATTGCGGTGGCTTCTCTTGTTGCAGAGCACAGGCTCTAGGCGCGTGGGCTTCAGTAGTTGTGGCACGCGGGCTCAGCAGTTGTGGCTCACAGGCTCTAGAGCGCAGGCGCAGTAGTTGTGGCGCACGGGCTTAGTTTCTCCGTGGCATGTGGGATCTTCCCAGACCAGGGATTGGACCTGTGTCCCCTGCATTGGCAGGTGGATTCTTAACCACTGCGCCACCAGGGAAGTCCCCCTCTTTGATTTTTGGTCACTCGTTAATTCTTTTCTCTCTGTGTTCTTTTTTAAATTTTTTATTTTAAGCGTGTCTAGGTAACATAGAGAGATTTCACTCTTGAAGAGAATGTGAGACTGCTGGCCAGAACATTCTCCTCTAACGTGGTCAGGGTAACCTGGAGGTTACAGCTGCTGTGCCAGGATATGCCTAGAAATAGCCAGGGATAAACCAGTAGCATTGCCACCAGCCCTACCCTTTTTTCAGAGCTTCTGGATGGCTCCTCAAAGAGTAGCTTCTCTCTTAGCCTGTCTGTGATTTACAGTGCATCAGGACTCCATAGTCTAAGTATTTCCACAGTAGACAGGACCTGGGCTCATGCCTCAGGCCTGAAACCTGGGGCTGCAAAGTGACATGCCAGCCTCTGATTCCTAATCCCTCTTCTAGAACTTGTAAGTTTACTTTCTACAAAGGGAGTGTTTTAAGGATATTTGAGAGTTAGCTTAGAAAATTTTGACCCTACTGTTCTTTTTATGCTGAGATGTAGCATTATTTTCCTCATTTTTTGAATTAGTATTTCTAGAAAAGCAAAACATGAACCCTCTTTTTCTAGAATCATAGTATTTAATTGCTGAAAGGGATCTTAGCCGTCACTTAGTGCTGTTTCTCATTGGGTAGATTATGAAGCCAAGGATCAGAGAATTGGGTGAAATGCCTAAGATCGTACATCTTGGTTATTGTGATTTTGCGGGTGATGGCGGGGGTTGGTGCAAAAGCTGAAATCACTTCCAGGTAAGATTACTCTGGACAGTGCCTTAAACTGGCCTCAAGTATAGACTACATGGTTTACACCCCAATTCAGCAACATTTACTTTTAATTATAAGAGAGAGAGAGTGGGAGAGAAGAGCTATGCTTCTAATTGCATAAGAGAGAGAATTATAGGTGAATTTGAGTAAGATGAGTGCGCATGTGCTGCAGCTCCTCTGTATGTGCAGCCCAGAACTCAGAACCCCCCTCATCCAAGGCTTTCTACTGACTCATGCTACATTTCACACCAAGAAAAGACAGGGTAGTTTTTAAAGTTGACAATTATACTTGTTCCTCTTAAGTGCTTTTAAGTAAATGAAACTATGCTCCCATTTTTTGAGGCAAATCCATTCTGTTTGCTTTCTGTTGTTTTGGTTTATTTTTATTTTTTCCCTATAATTTGCCTCTCAAACATTTTAGAGCACCAGGGAACTCAACTTATATTTACAGAATATCCACGAGGTGGCACTGTTGTAGTTCTCTTGATTTGCAGAGTATAGTTCAGAGGCAACCCCTTCTCTTGGGGAGTGTACAGAATTGGAGAAGAGACAGAACAGATGAACATGTGTTATGTATATAAATATGGTTAGTATAATTGCATACAATTCAGTTTTCATTACAGCGAATTTTAAGGCATTGTCCATATCTCTGTTAAAGTGGAATTTTGTGGTATCGAGTATTACATGAAATGAACGGACCATTGGCTGGGACATGGAAATATTTTTGTTAAAATGCTATTTGTTTTAACAGGATTTGATCTGAACATATATACATATGTCAGTATATATCATACATATGAATCTAATAGCTGGGGACAAGCTGGCCAAGTTGATTGTGTTAGTTAGTGTCTAGTAGACTTGGATTAAATCTGGCATTAGTTCCTTAGCACAGATCTTGCCTTAAGAGCATTAGGGGAGAAACAGGTCCATGTGTTTGTTCATACTTAGATTTAATAATGTGTGGAACAACTTACTAATCATTATCCTGGTTTGGTGTTTAACTTTTACTGTAGATGATCCTTAGTTTGAATTTTTACTTTGTTGAAATTGACAGTCTACTTAAGACTTCTTTTGATTGTGAAAACCATTAATTCTATAAAAACGGTCTATAGTTTTGACTTTTTAATGCTTACTGTGAATATCGTACCTGTCAGTATAGGGAAAATGGAAAATGTTTGTGGTCTCTGGCTCCTTTTGGTTCAGTGGAAAAAGTGATAATTATGATATGCTTTTCTAAAAATCATGGTAAATGTTTAGTCTGCAATGTCAATTTCTGCAGGCTAAGTTTGTGGTTTGTAAGAACTGTTGTTAAAGGGAAAATTTATACCATTTGAAGTAGAGACAGATTGTACTTCAAGAAGGACGATAAGCATTGGTGATCTGTTTGGTGAGGTGTCTAAGCAATTAAGAATTTTAAAAACACTTACCTTCCTGGCCATGGTTTATTCTTTTGTCTCATCCTCAAGTAAGGATGATAAACCATTATGGACTGTGAATGTGACAGAGATTAGATCACAGGTCTTGGGAGATGTGGAAGAACCGGAGTGTAGGCTTTAGGCTGGATGCAGGGCCAGAGATCCAGCATGACAGAGTGGAAAGATGATGGATGTTGGATTTGACAGCCCCTCCATTTGAATCCCAGCCCCTGCACCTAATAGTTATGTGAGCTCACTTTTTGGAGCCTCAGTTTCCTTATCTGTGTGGGAATGATAATAATACTTTATAGGATATTGTGAAGATTAAAGACAGTGTATGCCTAGCATCTGGTGGGTATTCTGAGGATGGCAGTTAAAAAAAAAAAAAAGCCCAGAGAGGCAGGAAGCACCTGCAATACGATTTATTGCCAGGAAGTTTTAATTATTCACCCACTGATTTCCGAATTGATTCATCCTGACATCATTTAGGTAGGTGTGTGTGCCACTTTGTTGGCATAACAAAATGTTGGACTTTGTGACCTGAGCATTTGTGTCTGAATCCTTAGGTCAGTATATTCCAAATTAAAGGCATCCACTGACAGACTATTGCTGTCAGGAAAGAAAGTTTCTAACTTCAGATTTTACCACTAGATCTGTGACTAGGGAGGGGGAAGGGACAGCAGGGGTGGGTGGGGAAGGAAATTTCTTTGCAGCTGCTCTTTGAAATGTGTTTCTAAAATAATAAAAGTTTCTGTAATTGTATGATCTAAGCAGCTGTCTTAAAACTGGCTATAGTCAAGGGCATTGAACTGACATTACACATTTGAGTTTCATTTTGGTACAATGTTATTTACATATTGAGCTTTGAAAATTTTGCCTTTTAATTGTTTTAATTTATTATTGAAAAATTTCCAGACCTTCATCTGGTGCCTATAATTAGCAACAGCAGCACTTCTTCAGCACTGTGTGTGCAGTATTCTGGACTCATTTTCTGAGGCCATAATGTGTCCTCTTATTGCCTTGGGAAGGGGGGTGGCAGGAGATGGGGGCGTCTCAGCACCATTGAGTAAATGAGAGCCAGACATTGATACTTAAGAAAATGCTTAGCTTTAACACCTCAGAGCACTTTCTAGCCGAGGCAAATGGACCACCTTATTCAGTAACCTCTTTGTTCTGAATAGTCTTGAAACCAGAAAGTTATAAGGTCTGCATGGCTCCTGGGGCTAGCTACTTCAAGGTGCCCAAAATAGAGGTTGTGTGATTCCTATTCTTCTTTAAATATTTAAGGGGTATGAGACTTACTCCAAGCTATTAGTGAGGAATTAGCGATTTGCTAGGGGAGGTGTGTCAGATTTTCTCTGCAGAAAGTAACAAGGAAGGGGACTACTGCTTAGCTTCCTTGACCAATGATATCAGCTAAAGTGATTTCTGGAAGAGGGAAGAAGAGAGACTGACATTTATCGAGTACCTGCTCTGTATCTGGCTCCTGAATAACCTCCCCTTATTAACCTTTCCAACAAAATTAAGAAGTTCCTTCTCTATAAAATGAGGCTATTTATAGCCTATCTCAGAGGGTTATCATGCAGATTATACGAGATGATCCTGCTTAGGCTTTTAATATCATTCCTATTTTATGGAAGACTGAGATCCAAAAAGGAAAACTGATTTGCTTCAACCCAGAGTATATGGCTCTATAGCCAGTGCATTTTCCGAGAGACTAAAACATGCTGCCCCCTAGAAGGATGAAGTGAATTTAAAGTATTACGAAAAGGAAATAAATCAAATCTCATGGATTTCACTGAGATGTTGCCGAATTGGACCAGTGGCATTTGAAAGAGTAGGAAGTATGTGTCTAATAATGAGCTTCTTTATGCAGAATCTCATTGATAGCCCAGTGGTGTGAGATATTGAGGTGACGGGAAATCAGTGAGGACTAAAAGGGATACTATTGCTATGAAGCAGTAGTTCCCAGCATGTCAGAATTATCTGGTAGTAATTCTTAAGAATACAGATTCCTGGGCCCCACCATCTAGAGATTCTGATTCAGTGGATCAGGAGGATATTTAGGAAGCTGTTTCTGCTGCTGTTGTTTCTCAGATCAGTAACCCTAAGTGATTCAAGTATAACCACACAGGCTTCTGAGAACCAGCTCATAGACTGCCCAGCCAGGTGGAGGATTTGGATGCAGCTTTCCCAGTTCATATATAGACCATGGGGATGTGACAGCCACTGAGGCCTGAAAAGACAGCTATATAATGTGTTCTTGTCTGTTCATTTCCTCTCTCAGTAGAGGATTTGAGAGGGGAATTGGTTAGGGGTGTATTTATAACCAATTAGGAGGATTTGGTTAGTGATTAGAATTAACATAAACCTTGGAAAGTGACTGTGTTCTCATATTAAGTGTAGAAACTAGAAGATAGTCAGATAAGTACCCCAGAATTAGAAGAATTCAGAGAAGAGCTAAGTTTATTAGGCCATGGCCAGAGACTGTAAAAGAAAATATGATTAAAGATGGTAGAGAGATTCTGAAATTTAAAGTTCTGATTAATAATTTGCTAATCCTGTCAGTGGATAGGCACAAGTAGAACCCCATGTGATTATCCATGAATTTCCCTGATTTTAAATACACTTGGGCAGGAGATGGAAGAAAGGGGCATGGAGATACACAAAAAGGTAGCCTGAACCTTTGAAAATGGTATCAAGAAGGCCAAGCCCCAAATAATGTGAAATTGTCCAAAATGGTTAAGGAATTTGGGAGAGTTAAAAACAAATAAAATAATCAACTGTTTGGAGCAAGAGCATGAAGAATTGAAGGGACAGTGTACTTGGAATAGATGCTGTAGTGGTAATAGAAAGAAACAGCATATTTTCACTCCTCATTTAACTTATCCTTTTTTATTTCCCCACTAAGAATAATGGTTTTAAAACCAGAAAGGACAGAAAAATTGTAGTCCAAGAAAGATATGAAGATGTCTTTAACATAGCTCCTATAACAAGTAGAGCTAAAAATGTTGTGTGCCAGGATAGTGACAGAACCTAAGGCTGTGATTTTCAGAATTGTGGAACATTGAGAAGTAATTGAAAACCAGTAGGCAGAGCTACTGGGTACAATTTTGCACATACAGCTTGTACAACTGTGTTTGGTAATCCTGCATGATAGTACCCAGAGATGATTGATGAGCAGATTTCCTGGTCTTAAGAACGGAAGAACTGGAGAAGGTGTATTTGGGAGCTATTGGCTATTGAATTTGATGTTCCATTCTAGCCTAATTCTCAAATGGATTATCAAAAGTTAATCAGCTGTTGAAAAGACTATGTAAGATTGTGTAATCCTAGAAAGATATAGTATACAGAATGTCAAAAGCCATTATCTCTGAGAGGTGGGGTTTAGGGATTTAAAGGTATTTGCTTATATGCATTTTATAGTTTTTCTATAATGAACATGGGTTATATATGTTTAAAAGTGACACAAAGCAGCTAGTGCCAACTTGTAAACAAAAAATTGCAATACCAACTTTATGTAGTAAGCACCAGCAAGGAAACATGGAGAGTAACCATATCAAATTCACTTGATTTCCTTTTTGGATCAAGTTATGAGACCAGCAAGTCAGAAACATGGTATAAATAAATAAATAAATGTCTTCATGGGGCAAAGTTTCTCCAAATATCCTTGAGGACTGAATAGAGAGATATGGGCTGGATAATAGTAGTATAAAATCCAGGTGATTTAGAACTGGTGGCTCAGTGTTGGTACCTTGTGAGTATTTAATGAATGGGTGTATGATAGCTTGAAGGGAAATATAGAATCACGGGTGCTGTCCTTGGTTCTGACCCATTTAACATGTTTGCCAGCAACTTGGGATAAAGACTTACTGCATTTGCCCACCATGCAGATCTGGTGTGGAATATCCACTTTTCTGTATGACAGAATCAGAATTGTAGAGACTGAAATGGAAGGGTCAGATAAAGCTTTGAAGGTGAATTATAGAGAGGATAACTGTAGACTTCCGTGTGAGCTGCCCTCCCCCTTCTAAACTACCCATACAAATACAGAAATGAGGGGGAATTGTTTTTTGGGTTTTTTTTTTTTTTTTTTTTTTGGCCGTGCCACACGGCATGCGGGATCCTAGCTCCCCAACCAGGGATTGAACCCGCGCCCCCTGCAGTGGGAGCGCGGTGTCGTAACCACTGGACCACCGGGGAAGGCCCAGGGGGAATTGTTTTAATAGATGTTTTTGGGGGAAGGGCCTAAGATTTTAATTCAGCTTACTACCATCTTAGGAGTCTGCTGTGATATGACTGTTAGATGAAGGCAATATAATCTTTGACGGCCTTAACTCTTAATATAATGACATGTGCAGGAAAAGATAGTGGTCCCAGTGTAGTTAGTCTTCATTATCACATCATAACTTGGGTATTAGACCTACTATAGAGTAGAACTAGTATATGAAGGGCCTGTAAACCATAATCAACAGTGTAAATAGTCATTCTTAGAGTTGGAAAAAACCTTAGTTTGTAAAGCATTTTTTATGTATCATCTCATTGTGATATTTTCAAAATAAGGCAGAGATTATTATCCCTGTTTTATACAGATGAGGAAATTGAGGTTCTGAAAGTTTAACGATTTACCTATACCCTGCCAAGTTAGTATGACTATACTCCTTCTGTTTATCTTGAAAAAGAGAACAAATATTAACCCCAAATGGTACTTTGTTGTCTTTAAAATCTTTCTGTAAAACTTTTTGATTCATACAGATAGTGTGAGAAAGGACAGTTGTTACTGGCCATTACCATGTTATTTGGTAAAAAACCAAGGGGCAGGGATGTTTCAGTATTGTTTAAGTATTTGTTTCATGTCATAGAAGTTCTAGGTGGTGAACCTAGACTTGAAATTGGAATTTTCCGACTGTGTGTTTAGTGTTCCCACCCCAACACAGAGGAGGCCTGGGGATGAGCTTTATTTCTTGTAGTTGCAGAGGACATGCCCAGAACCACAGGATGGGAGCGTACAGGTGGCAACAGCATTGACCATAGTGATCTTCTTACCTTTGTGAATGTCAGGCAAAGGCTGAATCTTGGTTGTCTTTGAGAGGATACTTGCATTGTGTAGGATAAACGTCTTAAGGTTCTAGAATTTTTAGGCATGTGGTTCATGGTTTTGAGGATTTTACCTCCATAAGGAGATGGAGAAATGATTGACAAAAATACATCTAAGTGCACCTGACTTAATTCTTGGATTGTCGTTTAACTTTTCATAAACTTTTTCAGGTAAGTCAGTGTTTCTCACCTTTTTGTCTCCTTAGCCCCAAGGGATTCACATAGGTCATGTATTAATAGGATGATTTGTTACGAGAAACAGTAAATCAGAGGGGAAAGAATGCAGACTTTGGAGCAAGAGATCGGAGTCCAGTCTTGGCTTCACTACCCTATAATTGTAAAACCTTGAATCCTTTTACCTCTTTCTGCCTCGTCTGTAAAATTCGGGGTGTCGTTACCCCATAGAGTTATGTAAAAGAAAATGAAAAGAAATCATTTATTATAATATCTGACAAATATAGAACTGTCCAGGGTTGGCTTTTACACACAGGAACTGGTGCCATCAATTGTTTTATCTTAAAAAATCAGAACCAAAAAGAAGTGTATATGTTTATGTACTCATGCACTTGTATATCTGAAGAGCTTTTGATATTACTCAGGTATGTTTCCTGGTTCAGGATTTCTTTGTTCCTCTTATCTTTAAGGAAATGGTAACTGGTACATTTCCATCTCCCTTCCTATTCCTTCATTGCCTTTTCTATTTTGTAGAGCAAGGTTTAGATCACATAGCAGAAAACATTCTTTCCTACCTGGATGCCAGGTCTCTGTGTGCAGCAGAGCTGGTATGTAAGGAATGGCAGCGAGTGATCTCCGAAGGAATGCTTTGGAAGAAGCTGATTGAACGAATGGTCCGCACTGACCCTCTATGGAAGGGACTTTCAGAAAGAAGAGGGTGGTAAGTATTTAGGTTGGTTGTTCCCTTGAAAAAAGTTTATTTGACCTAGGGTCAGTTTGATTACTAAAAAATGCAATTATACTTGCCAAATGTGTTGGCCTATTTTAAACAAGTGGGAAAAGATGAGTAGTCAAGAGTTGGGGGGAAAAAAAGTTAAAGCTGTTAGAATAACCCCTTCTGAAATGCATATTTCCTTTATATTTATTAACTATTAAGGTGTATTGTACAGTTTGAGCAATTTGGCTTTTCAAAGCTATGTGTTTATGCTTTTCCTTTCACATTTTCCTTAGGTGATGACACCATTACCAAAAGATAGATAAGAAAAAGGAAAATATGAGAAAGTCAAATAATGCCATTTTGCTCTTAGATATTGATCTGGTTGAAGATGGAAGGTACAGCAGGCAGGATTTTTCAGAGACAACCTGTTATCTGAAATACAGCTTTATAGCTCTGTACATGTCAGTACCCTGACAGCACAGAGAAAGAGAGTGCCACAGCTAGGACAGATAGGTGGTGGTGTGAGTGATGGTTAGGGCTGTGCTTTCTTTATGGGAAAAAGTTAGTTATGTACTCAGTTAGCTTTTTCACAAAGCTACGTTAACACTTTTTATAGAACTGTAGAATGAAAGGCTAGATTATTGTGTTGGGTATTCAGAAAATGAAAGGTTAGGATCATGCTAAAGAACTGTAAGTTGAAGTAAACTTGTGCCTAACATGTACACTTAATTGTCAGAAATCCTGCTTTTGAACTGTTAAAGCTCAATGCAAGTCAAAAGACTTGAAAGATACATCTTTGTAACCACCATGTTTAAATAAAATTCACCCTTTTATGCGCAAAAATGTAACATCTGTTTGTTTTTATTTGCCAGGGATCAGTACCTGTTTAAAAACAGACCAACAGATGGCCCTCCCAATTCATTTTATAGGTCATTATACCCAAAGATTATCCAGGATATAGAGGTAATTTTATGATTTATCTGTTTTATGGGCTCTTTGTGTCTTGTTCTCAACTTTGTTGTCTTAGTGTTCTTAGTTGTCTAGTTCTAAAATCATAGAACTGTTGTTTTTTTTTTTTTAAGTTGAAGTCTTACAGCAATTATGTCACAATCAATGTGTAATCTGCAGCTATCCTTCAGAGTAGATAGTGCCTTTTTGTAAAAAATAATCTAACTTTTCTAAAACATGAAATGCTTCTGCAAGGCTACCAGTTAATTAAAACCTTAATCCAAAATTAACTTTTTATTTTAATTTGATGAAATTTCCTAAATCCAAGGCCCAATTTTTCAGGTAAGCATAGTTTTACACTTTTTGAGCCATCTCTAGAGAACTAGAGAAGGCACAGTCTCAGTTTCCTCTGTACATTTCCCATACTTTTTCATTAAAAGGACTCAAATATGATTCTAAGCAATAGTTAAGTGGCCTTTATAGAGCAAATTATGCTCGTAGACCATTTTGGATTTGAGTGTAACTTCCCCAGACCAGTAAAACTCTGTGAACTTGATGAGAAACATTGGAGATGTTTGATATTGTTCATGTGTTCTAATTAGTTCAGTTTTATTATTTAGCCCTTTTCCTTGAACCAAGAAAGACATGCACAGGCATTTCTGATTAACTCTTTCACATGTGTTCTTGGCAGGTCTTGGTTACTTCACTATTTCCTCCTTGGCAAAAAAGTTCAGCCTTTGCTAGGCAATGCTGTATCACCCATAAAGTTATACTCAGTTTCCCAAACATGAAGTAATCCTCACCCCCAGGTGATAGCCACAAAAGTTATTGTGCCAAAATTCATTAATGGAGAAACATGTGCTTTTTTTTGAGGCCCCTCCTCGCTGCCTTCTTTTTAAGGCAGATGTGAACTAATGGAATCGCTTTGTTAACAGTAAATCTGAATATGACTGGAATATCATTATTTCAAATGCAAACCATTGTCTTGAGTATTCTGTTCCCTAAAATGAGCTATAAAGTAACCTTTTAGGGAAGGTTAAATGATTTAAAACTTCTGCCATACAAATCCTAAAGTTTAGGAATTAATTGATCCACTGGCAGTTCAAAACTTAGAATAAATTGCTCCTACAGTTTTAGTAGCTGAAACATAGTGTTAACTTGAACCTTAGGTTGGTGTATGTGTGTTTCAGGTTAGAGGGATTGTCTTTTACCCCATGTAGTTTTACTAAGACACTGCTTATGCATAGATCTTAGAAACTATATTACTTGTTACTTTTTTCCTCCCAACTATTCTTTATAAAGTATCTCCACATTTCCTTGAATAATTTCAGCAAGTCCTTTATTATAAGAAGGATGATGTCTAAGGTCAATCATTAATAAATAGGAACTCTGGAAGAACTTTGATCAGGTTGAAGATTTGGTGACATATATTATTTTATTTAATTCCCATTAGTACTGTTATAATCGACAGTATGAACTCAGTTTTCTATGGCATGACAGTATGTGACACCACCTAACATAACCGTTCCCTCACGCTGAAATAATATTTTAAAGTTAGGAAGAGGCAGATGTGAGGGAAAAATAGAGCTATGGGGGAAAACCCTTTTTGACACAAACCCTCTATATCATGGTGGTCTACCCAGTGGTTCTTAAAGTGTGGTTTAGGAAAACCCACTGGTTGGCCACAAGAGTCTCCTCCAGATTTTTGTGGGCTAGATCTCTTAGTTTAAGGGATGATGTTTTATACTTTGGTACTTTCACTCATAGTAATAATAATAAAAATAATGTACCACGTATAGAGTGTTTACTTGTCCTAGATACTGTCAGCATTTTATAATGCATTTTCTCATTTAACACTCTGGACAATACTTGAAAGGTAGGCCCTGTCCATATTTAAAACTGAGGAACCTGAGGCTCACCCAGGTTAAATAGCTTGCCCATGATCATACAGCCAGTGAGTAGTTGAGTCTGTGATCAACCTTATATTCTTCTGCACTTAATGCAACTTTTTTTTTTTTTTTTTTTTTTTTTTTTTTTTAACATCTTTATTGAAGTATAATTGCCTTACAATGGTGTGTTAGCTTCTGCTTTATAACAAAGTGAATCAGTTATACATATACAATATGTTCCCATTTCTCTTCCCTCTTGCATCTCCCTCCCTCCCACCCTCCCCATCCCATCCCTCTAGATGGTCACAAAGCACCGAGCTGATCTCCCTGTGCTATGCGGCTGCTTCCCACTAGTTATCTATTTTACATTTGGTAGTGTATATATGTCCATGACACTCTCTTACCCTGTCACATCTCACCCCACCCCCTCCCCATATCCTCAAGTCCATTCTCTAGTAGGTCTGTGTCTTTATTCCCGTCATGCCACTAGGTTCTTCATGGCCTTTTTTTTTTTTTTTTTTTTTTTTCCCCTTAGATTCCGTATATATGTGTTAGCATACTGTATTTGTTTTTCTCTTTCTGGCTTACTTCACTCTGTATGACAGACTCTAACTCCATCCACCTCATTACAAATACCTCCATTTCATTTCTTTTTATGGCTGAGTAATATTCCATTGTATATATGTGCCACATCTTCTTTATCCATTCATCTGTCGATGGACATTTAGATTGCTTCCATGTCCTGGCTATTGTAAATAGAGCTGCAATGAACATTTTGGTACATGACTCTTTTTGACCTATGGTTTTCTCAGGGTATATGCCCAGTAGTGGGATTGCTGGGTCGTATGGTAGTTCTATTTGTAGTTTTTTAAGGAACCTCCATACTGTTCTCCATAGTGGCTGTATCAATTTACATTCCCACCAACAGTGCAAGAGTGTTCCCTTTCCTCCACACCCTCTCCAGCATTTATTGTTTCTAGATTTTTTGATGATGGCCATTCTGACCGGTGTGAGATGATATCTCATTGTAGTTTTGATTTGTAATGCAACTTTTTGTGTGCTATAGATCACTGGTATTTCATCAAAATAGAGTTCTTTACCTCTGTTTTGTGAGTGTGTTTTATTCTGTCCTGAGTAGACACACAAAGCAGAGAGTTGTGTCAGTGATCCGTGGGTCAAACAAATGAGAGACTCACAGGCTTGGCTGTTACCCATGTGCCTGGTACAAAACCCTCACAAGCAGACTATAATAATTACAAGTACTCTCTTTTGAGCCCTTGCAGTATACTCATGAACCATGTTGTGTGACTTACATAGATTATTAATTGCATTTAATTCTTACAACAAGCTACCTGTCATCCTCATCTGTAAGGAGGGGAAACTGAGACTAAGAGAAATTTTAGAACTTCCTACATAGTTAAGTAGAAGAGAAGGGATTTTAACTGAGCTCTGGCCAGCTCTAGGCTTAGTGTTGTTGTTTGTCATTTTCAAAGTAGAAAATTCCAGAAGAGAAGGAGAAAGAGGTATGTTGTTAAATGCCTACAGACGTTTCAGGGTGATCTTCTCATCTTTGTCCAATTGTGTGAAAACTCAGTGTCCTTTACTCTTAGTTGAAAAAAGCGTATGAGTTAAGATAAGATTAGTTGGCCTTGTTTTAGTCCAGTTACGGCAAAGGTAGTGCTTTATAGGGTTTTAAGCCTATTGCCAAAAGATAAATTACACCCTGAACATCAAGTGGATGTTTTTGTCCCCCTCCCTGGTTGCCCATACACAGCCTTGGAGTCTCTTGTGTTTTTTCCCATATGCTTTGCAGGGTTGCCAGTTCACAGCACCTTTTGCTTTCTATCCTTCTTGCTCTACCTTGACAGCTCCAGTTCATGTGCTGGCTCCTGTCATCTATCCATTCCCGTATTTGGCTCTGACAAGCAGATGGCCTTGCCCTTCCACATTGACCTGACAGAAATTGGCTAATGTTTAAGAAAAAAGTAGCGAACCTGGCTTAGTGTGGCCAACCCCTATTATTCAGGAAATGAGACTGTGAGAAATGAAGTCTGGAGAGAATAAGAATTCTTAGTTCTCTGCAAAGGTTCATCTCTCATGGGTGCTCTTGCCATACACACACACATGCACACACAGGGGGAGAGAGAAGGAGAGGGGCTAGGGTGGGAGGGAGAGAATTTAGAGTGCCTCTGAATTGAGAAGGAATCCCTGGAAAACCCGAGGCACAGTCCTCAAAGAAGCAGCCATATTTCCTTTGCTGTCTAGAGTCTTAATTGTTATTATCACCATCATCATCATTGTTATTAATGATGAGGTTACTGTTAGGTACTTTGCCACAGTAATTTAATTTAGTCCTCAAATTGTCAAAACTGAGACTCTTAGTCCAAAGTCCATGCTCTTTTCGCCCTACCATGCCCTCAGATGTCCCTCAACAGAGAGATGGGAGTTGTTATAATAGACTCGAGCAGTCAGAGTTCTGATGTCCTGAACTTGGATTTTTCTCTTTTGCCATCTCAGAGTAGGGGCAAACTCTTTCATGTAATATACCTTTTTCCTTTTTTTATTCACTGGATTAAAGCCTTTGAAGCACTCTCCTTGGAACAGACCACTAGTAAAATGATGGTGTGTTGTATCGCACCTTTTAATAAACCACATTTTATTCAGGGAAAGTGAGGAGCTTTTTTGTGGTTTGCAAACTTGATATTAACATTGTCCTAACCAGAAAATGCTGAAATTTGCCCACCCACCCAGTTGTGTTTAGGCTTCTAAAAATAATGTTATTCCTTCATACTCAGACATCTGTTTTCACTCTATTGCCAATTTAAATGCTGCTGTATACTCTGTGTATCATGGCTACTTTCCCAGTATTTTGAAAATTTGCACAGGGTAAGGGGATTTTACAAGTTCTCAAAAACATGAAATATTCCTCTACAGTAGCCACACCACATGATGTCTAAGTGAAATGGCAGGTATCTGCATCATTAAAGAGGTGCACCTGTGTATGCCCTGTATTCCTACTGCTGAAGTTAAGATGATTGTTGAATTGCATTTGCAGGCTGAGCCCCTTCCTGGGAATGGTTGGGGAGGGCTCAGGGCTATCAGCATTGAAGATCAGCCTAGACTGAGACAACAGTTCCCGGCAATTTGGTGAGATTTTTTTTGGTCACAGCCTACTCCTTTTGGTCAGTGTTCTCCACAAATGAGAAAGAGCGTCACTGCTACCGTTTGTAGGCACTGTGATAAGCACTGTATGTACGTAATCTCATTTGATCCTTCCAACAGATTTGAGAAAGTATATATTATCTTTTACAGAGGAGGAGACTGCAACTCAAACAGTCCAAGTCATTTGCTAAAGCTGCTAATTGACCTAGGTATTTTCTACTACAATGGGCTGCCTTCCATTTTTAAAGGTCTAGTTTTTCTGAAAAAGTCCTGGCTTATATAAGCCAGTTGACGTCATCAAATATGGTGGTAGGTAGTATTTTGGGCAGGCACAGTCAGCAGGAAGTGTTCCTTTCTTTTGTGGGTGGCCTTGAGAATTGAGAAGAGTAAAGTCTTAGGAATTACACCCGGTTGGTGTGTAACAAAGTAGTCAGCTCCCTGATCTCATTTAGTGTCCCTTTCCTGGCGTTTTGAAACAAACTATACTTGTTTTGGGATTCAGGAACCTAATAATTTTTAAAATAGCCCTAGATGGGAACTTCCTAAAATGACCCATCAAAAATGATTTGGTAAGCCTTTTTCTTTTAAAATTCAGAAATGTATTTTAGAAAACAGGCTCGTTCTAAGTGTTGAGAAGCTAAGCCATTTCCTAACTTCTACTTGACTTAGAATGAAAGCCTGCTATCTAGCAGAGCTTTTGAGAGGTCCTGACCTCTGGCTCTTGTTTAAGGGCTGGAGATAGAGGGTATGGCTTGGCCTTTTATGTTGGGTAGTGTTCTCTGTCCAGACACCTTAGGGGATGGGTGTATCACAGGCTGATCGTGTTGCCTTACCCAGCTTCTCTCTGCTGTGTCCTCAGGGCTTTAGGTACAGTAGTAGATTATAACCCAGTCTCTTGGTTCTCAAAAACATTTTAGAGTAGTGGGAGAGCATGTAGGAAATTCTTTTTGGTATGGGGATTCCCATATGAAAGTTAAAAAAATTTTTTTCAAGCTCCCATGTGATAGTAAATAAATGTGCTTTTTCTATTCATTGAAATATTATACAGAGTAGCAAAGCTGCTTACTGATTCAATAATATTTTAAAGCAATTGTGTATGTTTTAAAACTAAGAATGATGATATGAATTTTGAAAATAACACCATATATATATTGACAAGACAGGTTATGTATTCGCCTTTGTAGTACTTTGGGTTTATGTGGAGTCACATTTAGCAGCAACCTTCTGGGCCCCCAGGGTGTAGCCTGAACGTTGGTAACCACTGCCAGGAGTGACTGGCCATGAATAAGACTTGTTACCAGTAGGCCTGCCTCCTAAGTCAGCATTTTCCTGGTATGCTTATTCGCATGCTGACGTGGCTCAGTCACTCTCTAAAAATACATTATTTCTCTAAATGATTCCAAACATTGAGTTCAATTTAAGAAATTCTTTATATTCTGAATCCCTTTTTAAAAAGTTGCTTACAGACATATCTGTTGTCTACCTTGGTAGCGGTAGCCACAGTGGGGTAAATTTTTGTTTTTGTTTTGTTGTTTGTTTGATTTTTTGTTCCTGAAATGTGGTTCTATGTCTGACATTTTACAAACTCAGTAGAGATGGCGATGCTGGCTAAGAAGCTCTGATTTGGTAGCAGAGGGACAGATGAGCTATCGCTCGCTCATGGCACCTCCATGGCACCTCTTTGCATCCCCTGGATGTTGGAAATATGTGATCCTGCCCTCTCTCAAGGCTATGTATGGGAACTCTTTGAGGGCAGGGCTTATATTTCCAGGCTCCTGTGCTAAGTACTGAGGCCACAAATGAGGAAACAGTTTCCTGTTTAAGTATACATGTATCAGTGTCTCCAATCCTCCATTTCTTTTCCCGTAAAATGAGGACAATAATTTTGGCTTCAGAATTGTGATGATTAAATTAACTGTAAACTATATAAAACACATAGCATAGTGTTATGGAAGCGTGGTACCTGGCATAACATTCAGTAAATTTTAACATTTTAGAGCATACAGAAGCATGTTGCCTTCAAAATAAGAGGAAACATGGTTTGTTAGATGTCAGCAGAACCAGTAATTAAGTGCTTATTGTGAATAAAGATGAGATTTATCTCCTTTCTTCACTAAAGCAACTAATTAAACTTTTAGCTACTCAGATATGTCTTTTGAACTAGATCCTGAACTCTCAGGTATAGCCAATTGTAGTCCCTATTGTCCCCTAAATTCAAGGATGAGGAATTTATACTTTGGTTATTCTTAGTGTATCTTTTGATCCTGAAAATCCTTGACATCCACAACCAAAGGTTAGGTCTTCTAGTGCTCTGGGCATGACCCACTTCCTCTTTAAACTTTGCCCACTGGTCTCAGGCTATCGCACTGTTTAAGATCCCTTTAGTCCTGCAGCGCTTACAGTTTTTAATCACTCATTTGGCACTGATATTTTATCTGGAGTTGTTACTGATCTTTTTTTTTTTTTTTTTTTCTGATCTTTTTATGTGTTCCCTGCCACAGTAGCTAGGGCTATACTTTCTTTGTAGACACTGCATATTTTAGTAGAAAAAGCATGGGCTCAGAGTCAGGAAGAACTGGGTGTGATTTCCAACTCATCCAGTTACTAGTTTTGTGGCCTCAGGCAAGTTAAACTCTTGTTTCCTTGTTTGTAAAAGGGAAGTAAGGAGAACTTCCTTCCAAGGTTAATGGGTGGATCATTTAACCAAATAAACATATGATTAGAGTATATCCAATTCCAGTTACTGCGTGCCTGTGTATTGCAGTTGCATCCTTTGAAAGCAGTATGCTTCCTGTCAGTCTTTTCATCCCCGTGCCTGGCACAGTCAGTACCTGGAATATACTAACATCTCAGTAAGTGTTGTATGAATGATGAAAGAATGAGAATCCAGGGCTGAAATGTGCCATTCTTATCCTAAAGGAGCTTCAGTCTGGTAGAAGATTAAAAATGGATAATAAAATTCTTTCTATAGTAGTTGGCAGGTAGTAGTTGTCAGTATCTTTTCTCAATGATCAGGACGATCGGTGCTCTGGATGGCTACACGGATTGTTAGTATATGCTTAATGTTAGTGGTGGTCTTCTGCCAGATATTTAAACTGGCATTAGAGAGTGACCCAATGAGTTACTATTTATTTGTATGTTTTGGGTACAAATGGCATTCTTTAAACGTATTGAATTCTGTCTAGGCCATTTTTTTCAAACCCAACCCAAACTCATTGGAAATCCTGTGACAGTTGCCAGATGGGCAGGGAACATTTGAGGAAAAATATTGTTGGGCTAATGTCTTACTTGGAAAAGAGTGTGATTCCTATCCACAGACAGTTATGCAAACCAAGATGGAGTATCAGTGGTATGCTGTTTCTGGAACCCCAAAGTCTGAACCCTAATAGAATAGTTGATTCACAAAAACTCATCTGTTGCCTCCTTTTTCCCTTAGACTATAGAATCTAACTGGCGGTGTGGACGACACAACCTGCAGAGGATTCAGTGCCGCTCTGAAAATAGTAAAGGTGTCTACTGTTTACAGTATGATGATGAAAAAATTATCAGTGGCCTTCGAGATAATTCTATTAAGGTGAATGACTGCATTTTGTATGTATTATTTTTAGAATTGTGGTTACATGTTAGACATTAGATGTAACAGTCTCTCCATTTCCTCCTGATTGGTTTTTATCTGTTCCACTCAATCTTGGCAGCTGTCTGCGTGGTTCTAAAGAACTAGAGCCAGAGCGTTTCCCTCTACTAACACTGGACCCTTGGATTTTCTCGCTTCTTACCCTTCTCTAAGCACATTCACTTTCTGTATTCTGTATTTAGGTGCAAGTAGAAAATATCTCAGTATCCACAGGGCTCTTGATTTCTTGGCTAGCTGGTAAAAGTGTTGCTGACTTGCATATAAATGAAAGTCACTACCTTTTATGGTTTCTGTGAAAGGCTCAGTTGATAACACAAAAGAATGATAGAGCAATTTATATTGTTTTTATTTACTTTTCAATAGTAGATAAACTGGATCATTTCTCTGTGTTTAATGTTTAATGGCTCTAATAGATTTTGTTTCACATTGTTTGTAGCTTATTTTCTCATATTTAAGAAAACATTGTGGGATAATTTTACTTTTAGTTATAATTTACATGCACTCTTTTTGGTGTAAAGTTCCGTGAGTTTTGACAAGCATAAAGAATTGTGCAACCATAACAATTATTATCAAGATCCAGAATAGTTCCGTCATCCGCCAGATTCCTTTGTCCTGCTGCTTTGCGTTTACCCATTCCCCCCCCCCCCCCCCCCCCCCGGGTCCTGACAACCACTGATCTTTTTTTCTGTCCCTATAATTTTGCCTTTTCAAGAATGTCCTGTAAATGGACTCACACAGTATGTAGCCTTTTGAGTCTGGCTTTTTATGCTTAGCATTGTGCATTTGAGATTCTTCTACATTGTTGCACATAACAATAGTTAGTTCCTTTTTATTGGTGAGTAGCATTCTGCTTTATGGTTACACCACAGTGTGTTTATCCATTTACCTATTGGAGGACATTTGTGTTTACAGTTTTTCACAATTATGAATAAAGACACTGTAAACATATGCATGCACATTTTTGCGAGAACGTAAGTTTTCAGTTCACTTGGATAAAAACCTGGGAGTGGGATTGCTAACTCATATGGTACGTGTACGTTTTACCTGTGAAGAAACGGCCAAGCTGTTTTTTCAAGTGGCTATACCATTTTACATTCCCATCAACGATGTATGAGAATTCCTTTTGTTCTGCATCCTTGTCAGCCCTTGGTAGTCTCAGGGCTTTTTTTTTGGATATTAGCCATTTGAATAGGTATCCATTTGAATAGGTATGTAGACATATCTCATTTTGGTTTAAAGTTACGTTTCTCCAGTGATCAGTGATAATGAGCATCTTTTCACATGCTTATTTGCCATCTGTATATTCATTGGTGAAGTTTCTATTCAGATCTTTTGTACAATTTTAAAATGGGTACTCTGTTTTCGTATTAATTGGGTTTTGAGAGCTCTTTATATATTATGGATACAAGTCCTTTTTTAGATATGTCTTGCAAATATTTTCTTCCATTCTGTGACTTGTCTTTTCACTTTCTCAATGATGTCTCAAGTAGAGCAGAAGATTTTAATTTGTCTGGTCTAGTTTGCCAGTGTTTTCCTTTATGCCTCATACTTTTGATGTCATATCTAAGAATTCTTTCACTGAGCTTTTTGAATCTGTAAATTTATGTCTTTCACCAAATTTCAGAAGTTTTGGCCATTATTTATTCAATTTTGTTTCTGCACCAATTTCTTTCTCCTCTCCTTCTGAGACTCTAATTACACAAATATTAGATCTTTTGATATTGTCTTACTTTTTTCCAGTCTTTTTTCCCTCTCTTTTCTGGATAATCTCTCTTAGCCTGTCTTCAAGTTGACTGAATTTTTCATCTGTATTCTGCTATTTTCCCCCATTAAGTGAATTTTAAGATTTCAGATATTATATTTTATAGTTTCTATTTCTCTACTGAGAACTTCTCTCTTTTCATTCATATCAAGCGTGTTTATCTTTACTTCATGGAGTATAGTTACAACAACTGCTTTGAAGTCTTTGACCATGACAACATTTGGGTAATCTCTAGCTTGTCATGTGTTGATTGTCTGTTCCCCTGAGAATGATCACTTTTCTTGCCTTTTGAATGTCAAGCAATTTTGGATTGTATCTTGTACATTATGGATGTTGTATTGTAAAGTCTGTGGATCCTGTTAATAATCCTCTAGAGAATATGTGTGAGTGGGTATTTTTTTAAGCAGGTGGTCAACCTAGTTAGGGGGGTTGGTTCTAATCTCTTTTCTGCTTTTTGCCATGCTACTTTGGGTCTGTCTTGGGCTTGCACTACTCAGAGTTTAGTCTGAGACTTCAGTTTAAATATCAGGGCGCTTTTTACGGCCTTTGCTGTGCTGGTTTAGTCTGTCCTGTGCGTGCACTGCTTAAGAGCAAGGCCAAGTCGTGTGTTGTGTGGGTTCTCATATACAATTAGGGAAGCCTTTTTCTTTTTTCCAGCTCTTTCCTGTTTTGGATTTCCCTAAGTGTCTACAGCCCACAAGGATCCTTTCTTCATTTTCCTTTGGCCAGAAAAATGGGGTTTCTTTTAGAATTTTAGTTACCTGTTCCACTGCTCTGCAGTACATCTCCATGACTGGGCTTGTCCTTTGGATCAAAGCCGTTTGAGAAAAGAGAAAAAGAAAATAGGGTCTTTTGCACATTCTTTGGTCCCCAAAGATTCCTTTTTCAGCCTTTCTGTCCAGAAAGACTAGTTTCTCAGATTGTAGCTGCCTGTGCTGCTGTTTCACTGTGCAGTTCCTTGATCTGGACCTGCCTTTGGGTCAAGACCACAAAAGAAGGAAATGAGAAAACAGAAAACAGAAAGAATGGTAAACTCACCCCATGTGGATCCTGTCTCCAAACTCTTAGCCCTTGCTACAATGTATTCAATATAATACTTGCTTTCTCCTGGCTGCCCTTCCCCTCACAGTTTTCAGAGTCCTCAGCTAGTTGTTTTTGTATTTTTTCTAGAGTTTTTAGTTACAATCAACTGGGAAGATAGGTTGTAGTGGGCTTTCTGTCCTTGGCCTGGTTTTCTATATTGTTTTACTTTGGGTGACTTAAAAGGTATTTTTGCTTGTGTGTTTTTTGTTTTATAAAATAGTGGAATTTCAATAATTCCAATAACTAGGGCAAAAAAATCACTGAATTATAGAATATAAAGAAACTGTTTTGTTGGTTTCCTATATGTATTCTAGTGTTTCCCAAAAGGTATTCTGTGGATGTGAATCCAAAGGATATTGCTTTGAAGAGTAATTCCCTTCAAAGAAATTCAGAAAACACTGCATGCTGTATCCCTTTCTTAGAAATTTACAGGTTACAGTAGCATATAAAGGCTCTGAGAAGACATGCAGGAGAGACACCCAGAGTTTTCCAACTTTGAAAACATATTTGACCACAGAACTCTATTTTTATGTAATACTTATTGATAGTCCTAACCTGTGGCCACAAATATGCTCTTGAAAGAGTGTTATTATTTAATTTTGGCAGTTCTCCTTTAAGGAGTAGGTAAGAATGGTTTATAATGACCTTGTCAAAGCATGGGCTGGCCATGGGCTTGCATTTCACTTACACTGGATGTTTCTAAAGAATTCTCTTAATAGAGGCACACCCATGCCTAAATTAGGCCTACACTTGATTTATAAGACACGGAACAATGGAGCAGAAATAGGCTTTAGGGAGCTCATCTAGACCAATGGTTGGAAACTTTCTGTACTTCATTCTGCTTCAGTCCTTGATCAGCTCACACTTTCAAAATAGCTGTGGTTCTACTAGGTCAGAAATTAGAAGCAAGCCTTACTATTATAGAAGGACACTTAACTGTCTGTAGTGCTTGTAATATCTTGGCCATTTGTAGTAAACGTTAGGGACACTGCAAATTATGATAGTATTTTTACAAGGGAAGAAATAGTTCCATAGACTCTATTTTTAACAAAACAGTCTTTGAAAAAAATCACTTTCCATCCCCCCATTATTTTGGGACATTATTGAAAACTTGGAAAACACTGGAAAGATCAAAAGAGAGGAGAAAAACGGCATTCAGAGTACAAAGCCAACTATCAACATTTTACTTCCTTTTAATCTTTTTTTTTAAAATATACATAATGTTTATGTCACTATAGAGATGACTTTTATTCTGATTTTTTAAAAAAAGTAACTATAATAAAGCAGTGTGTTTTCTCATTAAAAACTCTTCATAATTTACTTTGAAGTTATTCTGAGATGCTGAACATTTTTCATTTTTAAACTTTTGTAAACAAATGTAATGGGTTAAGGGGTATGCATTTTTAAAGGCTCTTAATAGATACTGTCACATTGTTTTCCAGAGGGTGAGCCAACTCTTTTCACAGAGTTTATTTAAAAATTCTCTTTATAAAGCTGTTAAGTATAATGGGCACAGTAGTTATGGGGACAAAGTAAACAAAGTAGTATATCTATTCTGGAAGTTATTCAGTATTGCCTCTTCTTCCCCTCTTGTCATTTACCACCTGTTTGACGTTTACTGCTCTTATTTACTGTAACACAGCTTTGTTTTGTTTTATGATTCAGAAAACAAGGTACGATAAAAACATTTATCAGAATGTGATATACTAAATTACTGTTTGTGTTTGATTTTGTCTCAATAGATTTGGGATAAAACCAGCTTGGAATGTTTGAAAGTGTTAACGGGACACACTGGCTCTGTCCTTTGTCTCCAGTATGATGAACGTGTCATTGTGACTGGCTCTTCTGACTCTACAGTGAGGTGAGTGATTTGATCTCACTGGCCTGAACTTGTATACCTTCCACAAGGAGACAGATTCACCTCCTCTTCTGTGATAAAGTACACACATGCTCTGTATATGTTTTTGTATGCTATATTTCAAAACCACTTTTGGTGTAGGTACATTTGCGCAAAGTAGGCAGAAAAGCCAACTTTTGTTAAGTAGGTCCTATTCCCATTACCATACATTCTAGAGATGGCCACATGCCTTCCTGTAAAAGCACAGTACCTAATAGTATCAGGGTAGCTTTCTCATGGGAGACCATGCTCTAGAGGAGAGAGGAAGGAAGCAGGTGTACTAGGAGTGTGGTGGACAATAACCTACAAATACCAAAAGAATCAGAAGCAGAGATTTGCAGCACTTTGTGAGGGACACAAATAATGTGCCTGATATTTTGTATAATGTTATTCTATTGAATTCTCACATCAACCTCTCTAAGGTAAGTAGTATCTTCTTTTTTATAGATGTAGTATTGGGGAATGGAGGCCAGAGAGGCGAATAATTTACTCAGTCACATAGTTAGTTAATTTCGAGCCTTGAATTTATAGCACTGAAGACTATCTTGATATTATGTAGCTTTGCCAGTAATAGAGACACTAGTTTTCAGATGCCACCCCAGGGGCAGAGTGATGAAGATGGAAGTGGCAGTGTTCTACAGTAGAAGGGAAGCAGTGACTGCTGGTTGGGAATTGAGAGTAGAAAGGAAACATTATTGGGATCTACTCCTAAACCACTGGGACAAGGATGTTTTTCCATACCAGATGGCTTTGGATTTTGCTGTAGTGATGAGTTCACCAGAGCCTAGAGATAATACAGTAAAGCCTCAGCTGGACTGCTGGTAGCCTGAGGAAGGCATGGCATGGGGAGGAAAGGAAATGCCTCTTCTAGAGTGAGTCAGAGATTTGAAAAGGATTGCCTTACAGGCACACCTAAGAGATTGAAATAGTCACCAGCATGCCTAGTATCCTTTCCCTGACTCAGTGCTTCCAGGCTGCTGCTTCCACCATAGGTCATGTCTCGGCCTTAGAAGCCTGAGTCTGTCTTCGTCTGCTCTGCACGAACTTGTCCCCTTAGGAGACTGGGGTTACAGAAAAGCTATGACGTGAAAGGGCTGCCCCTAAGAAGCCTGTATCTCAAGGGTGAAGCAATTAGAGACACGCGCTTTGTCCATAAAGCGGTTGGGTAAATAGATGGGTGTGGTGATTGATGAGACACCGTGACTTACAGTCTCCAGTTTGCAGTGGATAAATAATAGACTCGAAAGCTTGTCAGAGGTCAAAAAGAACCTTAAGCTTGGAACCCAGCCACCAAGCCATCTTCTCTCTGTCATCTCAAACTCACTGCAAAGCCCACTTCCTTGCTTTTTTTTTTTGCCATCAGCACAAGCCTGCAAACACCATCCCTGAATACCTGGGCAGGAGTCAGAATTGGCCTTCTTTTTTGAAACCATCTTACCATTTCTTCACAAATAGAAAAATTGCTTCTGGGGGCTCCTTTTAAGCATGGTGTCAGGTCCCAGTCACCAGATACATGTGAAGTCCACACCTCCCCAGCCTACTACTAAAAATGGGCCCAGAGCACAGACACAGGGGTCTTTTCCTGGTTGTCTCGATAATTAAGCATTGTGCTTTTCTGTTCTCTAGAGTCTGGGATGTGAACACGGGCGAAGTTCTGAACACGTTGATCCACCACAACGAGGCTGTACTGCACTTACGCTTCAGCAATGGACTGATGGTGACCTGTTCCAAGGACCGCTCCATCGCAGTGTGGGACATGGCTTCTGCCACTGATATCACTTTACGCCGTGTCCTGGTTGGCCACCGTGCTGCTGTCAATGTAGTAGACTTTGACGATAAGTACATAGTGTCTGCCTCTGGGGACAGGACCATCAAAGTAAGTGTGTCTGCAGTCATAACTCTGCTTGTTCCCATCCCTTTTAGAGCATAGGGAAAGCAGAGGTGGCTTATACCAACCTCGCATCTGGCAAGATCTTTATTCTCCTCCACTTGTGCTTATGAGACCTCAAGGCATGCTCATTCTTTATGCTTCTCAAGTCATAAGCAAGGTCGTAGAAAAGGGTCATGGGGTCCGGACCGAGAGCAGTCCTCTATTTCATGAAAGGACATTGTTGATAACCTTTTTAAGGGGAAGAGAACTAACCTATGGGACATATACCATGTGCCAGAAGCTTCCCATTACTGCCTTACTCCACCCTCCCAGCACTCTGTTGAGCCACATTTTACAGATGTGGCACAGAGGACTGTGCTGGAGACCACATTAGCTAGTTAGTGGCAGAGTTGAGATTTGATTTATTCACCTACTCTTGAGAGCCTGCCATGCCATAGACCCTGGGCTGGATGCTAGAGATACGATGATGAACAAGACATGTCCCTGCCTCCACGGAGCTCAACATGTGGTGTGAGGCAGACGTGTGACAAGCACTTGTAGTCTAGGGTGATCCATCGGGTATGGTAAATGCAGTGCTGGTTCCAATGTACATGTTAACTTACTAAAATTTCAGCTTTCCTTATATTTTTATAACAGCCTTATTGAGATATAATTCACATACCATAAGATTCATCATCTTAAAGCATACCATTCAGTGGTTTCGTATATTCACAGTGTTGTATGGTTGTCACTAGTTTCAGAACATCTTCATCACCCTCTGAAAAAACCTCATACCCATTAGCAGTTCAACCCCCATTCTCTCCCCCCAGTCCCTGGCAATCACTAATCTACTTTCTATGGATTTGCCTATTTGAGATTTTTCAGATAAATGTTATCATATATATGTGGCCTTTTGTGTCTGGCTTCTTTCACTTAGTGTAGTGTTTTCAAGGTTCATCCATGTACTTTGTAGCATGAATCAGTACTTCATTCCTTCTGTTGACTAGAAAAATTCTATGTGTGGATGCACCACATTTTGTTTATCCATTCGTCAGTTCATGGACATTTTGATTGTTTGCACATTCTATCTGTTATAAATAATGCTGCCATAAATATTTGTGTACAAATTTTGCATGGACATATACTTTTAATTCTCTTGGGATAGTAACTCTGTGTTGAACATCTTGAGGAACTGCCAAACTGTTTTCCAAAATGGCTTCACCATTTAACAATCCCACCAGCAGTGTATGGGCTCAGAAACCTTCCTTTTATGACCCGTACTGGCCAGCATTCTAGTATCTAGCCCCACAGATCACAGACTAGATAGCATCAGACTTTTAGATAGGATAGTCTGGAAGCTGAAAAACTAGGATTTTTGGCACCTCACTCACCACTCAGTCACACCAATTTGTACGAGACCAGTGCCTGGAAGTCAAGAGGGTTTGGGCCTTTGTACAAAACAGATGTTGCATAATATCAGCCCAGATATTTCTCCATATCCTTGCCAACCCTTGTTAGTGTGTGTGTGTGTGTGTGTGTGTGTGTGTGTGTGTGTGTGTGTGTGTGTGTGTCTTTTTTATTATAGCCATCCTGGTAGGTATTTAGTGGTATCTCTGCAGTTTTGCTTTCGATTTCCCTAATGACCAATGATGCTGAGCATCTGTTCATGTGCTTATTGGCCATTTTTATAACTTCTTTGAAGAGACATCTACTTAAATCTTTTGCCCTTTTCAAAACTTAGATTATTTGTCTCTTTATTATTTAGTTGCAAAAGTTCTTTACATATTCTGGTTGCAAGTCCCTTATCAGGTAAATGATTTGCAAATATTTTCTTCCTGTGGGTTGTCTTTTCACTTTCTTGATGGTGTCCTTTGAAACACAAATAATTTTAACTTTGATGAAGTCCAGTTTATCAATTTTTTTTTGTTACTTGTGCTCTTATTATCATATCTAAGAAACAGTTGCCTAATACAAGGTCACAAAGATTTACTCTTATGTTTTCTTCTGAGAGTTACAGTTTCAGCTCCTACTTTTAGATCATTGATCCATGTTGAATTAAATTTTTGTATACAGTGTGACACAGGGATCCAACTTCATCCTTTTGCCTCTGGATATCTGGTTGTCCCATTCAACTACAAATGCAGCTAATGAAATGATTCAGGGCATGTTGGTTGCTTTGTGTCTCCTTATTTGGCTGGTATTAAGTGTGTCTATGGACATCTAAGTCTTGCAGACAGCTTCACAAAAGAGGGGTTATTTATTCCACATACATAATATTAGGAGTGATGTGTCAAAACAAATGGAGCTGTTCGAGAAACTCTGCTGGAAAAGAAGAGGATGCAAAAGGTGAAGCCCTTTCACGTCAGTTACATTGGGTTTGACGTGTCACCTGGCATAAAAACATAAAATCTGGCCCAGACCCTTCCCTCTAGGCAAATGAATGTCTGAACCATCCAGGAGATGTTCTCTTTGTGAAGATCTCAAGGTTTGGAGACTTCACAATTTCCCTCTGTATTTCATTCCAGTTTTATCACTCAGCAGCTAAGGAAATGTTATGCTGTCCAATCTGTTCCCCAACCTCCCCAGCGTATTTCATAATCAAGTATTGTGGTCATTCTTAGAAGTTCTGATTTTTTTTTTAAAGGTATATTGTGCAAGGGCTTTTCTGCATTTATTCTTAAACGTATTGCTAATTTGTTGTACAGGTCTGGAGCACGAGCACCTGTGAATTTGTTCGTACTCTGAATGGGCACAAGCGAGGCATTGCCTGTCTCCAGTACAGGGATCGGCTGGTTGTTAGTGGATCATCGGATAATACCATAAGGTGGGTAGAAGTTGGTGTGCTGACAGAATGGGCTCATTGTTGCCATAGTGTTGACTTATCTCCAGTCCTGATTGCTCAAAAGACTCAGTTTTGAGGGCTGCTTCAGATAAGAAAACTTTAGGTAACTTTTATTTATCTCCCTGGTTCTGCATACTAAAGTGGGTAAATTGTGTATGCCCTGGGTATTCTTCCAAGATTCCCCCAGTGCACAAGGTTTTATAACCTCAACTCCACCCAAGATCACTTAATACTACCCTAGTGCCTCAGAACAGAGGATGCTCCAGCCTGATGCTCTCCTTTCCCTTACCAGTGAGCTCCTGCCTCTCTCCCTAACAGAGGGGAGTGTACTTTATTTCTTTCTCCCAACACTGTCATCAATTCCTGTTTGGTCATTTATCTTATTATCTCCCTTTTTTCTTCCCAACACTCATTGTCCTTGCTTTCTAATAAATATGAATATCTTTAAACACTTTTTATCTTATTAAGAACTTCCCTTAAATATCTGTTTAATTACCCCAAGTCATTTTTCCAACTGTCCCAACATATTCTAGTAACTTTTTTATAATCAAATTGCCTGTTTGAGCAAAATAAGAATTGGGTTCAAGATTATTTTTTTAGAAAAAGAAAGAAAGAAAGCAAACACAATGTAGCTTAAACTGCCAAAAGTTTTCTTTATCATTTTAAGTTTTAAGGTATCATAAAAGTCAGTTGAGAACTTGAATCTTGGTTCTGTTGCATTCTTTATGCTTGGTATTACTTAATATTTAAGCAATAAACAATTCTTAACTTCCTCATTGGAATCTCTGAGCTTCTACAGAATAATAATGTGTACTGCTGAATAGTTTATGGAAGGGAACCACTTTGGTTATAGTGGCAGTGTTCTCTTCACAGTAGATTAGAGAAGCCATCATCACTGACACTGATGAGAGCATTTGCTGAGGGTAGAATATTCATTGGATGTATGATAGGTACTAGTGGGGAAGCTAAGAAAATGTCATTATAGAATTAATTTGCTAACTTTGTTTTGTACATGTTAGTTTGCTGTGGTTTCTTTTTGCAAATAATGTAGTTAAATCAGTGATAATAAAAAAAAAAAATCTCTATTTCCAGAATTGTTACATAAATCATATACAGAGAAAAAGGCTGGATGGTAGTCACTGGGTTTATATTTCTAAGACACTGCATATGCCTAATGAGAGGCTCCCACTCTGACCTTGTAAACCTAGACAGCCCTAGGGTGCAGTCTGTATCTAGGAAGGGGAATCCCTAAGCCTCATCAGGAGAGGGAGACCATTGTGCTGGTCCACCGGTTCTAACCTTGGTGGTGGAAGCCTAACCCCCTGGGCTGTATTTATTATCTTCCCCACGCCTACATCCTTTTTCTTCTTTATGGCCTGCAATCCCTGTCTCCCCCTAAAAATTCTTCCTAGACCATTTGGCTACTTGGTTTCATCAACTCAGACATCAAGAGCATGCCTACAAACTAAATGTAATTGAAATTTCTTTGTTGGTATTATTTAAATAATAACAACATGCATGTGATTTTTAAAAGTTTCAAACTATGTAAAAGGAAATAAAATGAAAAGTAAGCCTTTCTCCCAAGTTAGTTCTTAAAAAACACATGAATGGTACAAATGTACACACATATCTTCACATGTGTATAATGTGAACTGGGAGTGAGATAGAAATAAAGATTCCCAGGGTAGAGAAGATCACGTATGGATAGTTTGAATCATGCGTAGGAAGTTGATTCACAGAAATCTGTTTTTCATTCAAGGCTGTGGGATATTGAATGTGGCGCCTGTTTAAGAGTCCTAGAGGGACATGAAGAATTGGTCCGATGCATCCGGTTTGATAACAAGAGGATTGTCAGTGGGGCCTATGATGGGTACGTGTTTCAAATTTTCAAATGCACAGCCATAACTATATGAAGAGGAAAAATAAGTACTGCATATTAAGCAGCTGTGTATGTGCTAGGTCCCATGCTAGGTATTTCCTATGTAATGGTGGATGGCAGGTATTATTATACCACTTGATCAAGTGGGGACACTCAGACCCAGAAGGATGAATTAATAAGCTTATGCTTTTAACCATTATTGTAAACTCAGGGAGTAGCTTAGGCTTTGCAGGAATTCAGTTCCTTGTCCCAGTGCTAAATTAAACCAGGCTTTTTTTTTTTTTTTTTTTTTTTTTTTTTTTTTTGTGAGTTCAATGATAAATTTCTTTTCCCCTTTTGGTGAATTGAACACATCCTCTTTAAAAAGCCTCATGACTTTTAAAATGAGCAAATGGCAACCGTAAACCTTTCAAGATGACCTTATATATACTTCACAGACGGGTTAGTTGGTCTGTTCATACTCCTATTATTAACTTTCAGCATTTGCTTAGTTTGGAGAAAGGTATCCTTGGAATTTCACAGAGAGCCCTAGCTTCTGTCAGCGGCACCTACTCAGCCCTAGAGAGCCCCCTGATTAATGAATTTGGTGACATAGATTATCAAGTCAGGAATTGAATTTAGATAATGTGAAGTTGTTTTCTTGTCTCCCTTCAAATAATATTTCTTCACAATTTCAGCAATTCTGAGAATGTGTAGGTCCTTATTTTTTCCAAATCAAGTGTAATTGGTTTAAATACCTTGTCAAAACATCAGCAGGTTCCCCATTAGCTTTTAAAATAGGCAGTTCGAATGCACTCCTTTCTGTCGAGGAAATGCTTGACAATATATAAAATGTTGACTTTTCCACTAATTGTGATTTCATTTTCCCTTCTAGGAAAATCAAAGTTTGGGACTTGCAGGCTGCTCTCGACCCCCGAGCCCCAGCAAGCACGTTGTGTCTGCGCACATTGGTGGTATGTGATCTGTTGAAAGGGAAGTGCTTCCCTGTGCTGGCGGTTGGCCACCTGCAGATAGACCTCCCTGAGCCTATCACTGGAAAGCTTCTGTACCTCACAGCGTGCCTTCTGAGAAATGCGCTGTTCTGTTAATTTTGTTTAGTCAAAATCAGAGAATATTTGACATTCATATTTCTGTGAGCTCTTTTATAAAGAGTATTAACACAACTTAAAATATGAAAGCAGGCTTCCTCATTTGTAGGTGGACTGGTTTCCTCCTAGAACATAAAGTATTTCCTGTCTGCAAGTTTGGGAGATTTCCTAATATGGGTATCTGTAGTTGTGTTGTGTTTTATAACTCAGCACATTTTTGTACTATTATGGTGGACTTTCCCCTCAATCTGTATTCTACGGATTATTGCTTGGCATATAGGAATACTTTATTTTTATATGTTAATCTTGTTTTAGCAACTTTACCAAGCTCATTATTTCTAACAGTCTGTTTACTTTTGTTGTATTTTTGAGGAGACAGTTGTTTGAACATATTGATAGAGTTTTCTTATTTTCAGTAGTTTTACCTTCTATTTCTATTTTTTCTCTCCTTTCATTGACTAGAACATGCAGAACTTGAGTCAGGGCCATTCTTGTTTTCTTCTTGATTTTAATAGGAAGACTTCTGGTACTTCACCATTAATTTTGATGTTAGCTGTGGTTTGAGATAGATATGCTTGGTGGTGTTAAAAACACTATTCTTCTGGTCCGAGTTTTTACAGTGTATCAAGAATGGGTATTAAATATTGTGGCTTACCTTCTTAAGACCCTTTGTAAGACGATCACATAGTTTTTCTTCTTTGACATATTAATGGGCCAGGATCTAGGATACAAAGTTAAATTAAAGAAAAACCCTAGAAGGGAAGGCAGAATCTGTATTCCTAGGGTGAAGGACAAAGCTCAATAAAGCTCTGGAAACTTATTTAGGAATCCTGGATAAGGAGCTGTATTTTCAGCCTGTGCCAACTCCCTGGTAGTGAGATAGGAGGGATTGTAAAGATTTCGTTTTATGCATCAAGCTGTTATGTTTCACAGGAACATTCTGGACGTGTGTTTCGGCTACAGTTTGATGAATTTCAGATCATCAGCAGCTCCCATGATGACACAATTTTGATTTGGGATTTCTTAAATGTGCCTCCCAGTGCCCAGAATGAGACCCGTTCTCCCTCCAGAACATACACTTACATCTCCAGATAACAGTCTGCACTTTACCTGTTTCAGGTGAGTACTTCCCCCACTTTTAATTTTGCTGATTGAATTCACCTTCCCTTTGGGGAAATTTTATGATTTGGGTTCCTTTCTCAGTAATAGGAACATTAGATGCATCAACTTTGCAGAGTTCTAGCATAAGGCTAGATCTTTATGGTCACATCAAAATAAGATATAACTCGGAATCCTGCTTATTGTGGGTTTTCATATTGGTAGACACCATGGTTCCTGTTTTTAAAAACTTTTCCCAGGTCATACCAATTTAGTACCAGTAAAGTCCTCCAAATTCTGTTTTGTGGTGCAGGGATCTCCTTTTTCTCTTTCTTTCCTGTCTTTCCGTTCTATCTTTTATTTTTAAAAAAATCACCATCAGGCAAACACTTAAAACGACCTCCCCTCCCCGCCCCCCCCATTACAATCCACCCACCACCACCATTCCCTAGGGTAGGAATCAAAGAAGGGTGTTTGCTGAGAGAGCCCCTAAAACTCGTTCTTCATCCATTAGACACAACAGGTACCCTGGAAGCCAAGTCCTTTGCTCCGGTTACAGGAAGACTTAGGGCCATAATAACACTGATGATGGCATGTTTTGATTACTAAGGGTGTCCAGCTAGAGGATGAGAAGCCTTACTTGGCAGTGTCCTTGCAACTGATTACCATGTTCATCTGGAGCAGTATTCCCAACTCTTGAGAATTTTGCGAGGGGGCCTGTGAATTCTGTGCACATTAAACTTTGTAGATTGAATAAATAATATTTGTGCATATTTGTACTATCATGTATATATGTGTGTAAAGACTGTGTTAATAAAATTCATATTTATGTAAAAACATTACTTAATGCTTAGTAGCTTTTTGTCATTGTATATTTTCCTGTTCATTGAATATTAAAAATGTAAAGAAAGTCCATGTGTAGAATCGTGACATTTTTTTGGGTGAAAAGATAGGGAATCACTGGTTTCTAGATCACTAAGTTGACATCTTTTCAGATACTCCTTATTTCTGCTCCAGGAAGTTTGTCTTATTCAGGGTCGGCAGACTACAGCTGGAGGCCAAATTTGACCCACTGCCTAATTTTTTTTATCCTTACCATAGCAATCTAAGAATAGTTTTTTACACTTTTAAATACTTTGAAACAATTAAAAGAAGAATATTATTTTAGAACATGTGAAAATTATATAAAATTCAAATTCCAGTGCCCATAAATAGTTTTATTGGAACACAGCCACAGTTCATCTGTTTATGTATTGTCTGTGGCTGTTTTCGTGCTTCAGTGGCAGAGCTGAGTAGTTGCAAAAGAGACTGTGTGGCCTAAAATATGTACAGTCTGGCCCTTTAAGAAGAAGCATGCGGACCTCTGGTCTTGCCCCTGTTCCATCTATTAGTGATAAACCAAGGATCTGCATCAGGAATGGCAAATGCATTGTTTCTTCATGCCAACTCAGTTTGATCCGTCGTGGCTGGCTTGTGTACTGCCTTTGGAAGGACGATGGGACCCCACGTGGACCCAGAAGGACTAAGTGCCCCGATGGCTTGGCTGTGCCTCCCTGGCTATAGGAGCTGAGCCACAGTAGTGACCTGTAAGCCACATAAATAGTTGCCGTTCCGGGTCTCAAGTGTGTTCATACTGGCTCTTGTGACAGTGGCCGTCTCCCTTGCTGCTTTCTCTCTGGATAGATTCTTCACAAGTCAGTTGAGAAATTCACATGGCAGAATTTTTATGTTTATTGAATTATAGGAAATTACAGAGGAAGAAGGCCAGGATCTCTTTTTTTTGGCAGGGGGTGGTGGCGCTGCATTTGATCTTCGTTGCTGCGTGCGGGCTTTCTCTGGTTGTGGCGAGCGGGGGCTACTCTTCGTTGCGGTGCAGGGGCTTCTCATTGCGGTGGCTTCTCTTGTTGCGGAGCACAGGCTCTAGGCGCGCAGGCTTCAGTAGTTGTGGCTCACGGGCTTCAGTAGTTGTGGCTCACGGGCTCTAGAGCGCAGGCTCAGTAGTTGTGGCGCACGGGCTTAGTTGCTCTGCGGCCTGTGGGATCCTCCCGGACCAGGGCTCAAACCCGCGTCCCCTGCATTGGCAGGCAGATTCGTAACCACTGAACCACCAGGGAAGCCCGGCAAGGATTTCTTGAGTGATTGCTCTTCCCCGCCTCAACCTCCCTTCGCCCCAAACCAAAGAAATACATAAGGAAGGAGGAAAGGACCCAAATTTCCTCCTTCCTGGTCTCTTCTTCTCCCTCTTCAGCCCACCCTTCATCCTGCTACCAACTATGATCATCTTAGCCCTGCCTCTGCCGTACTCCTCTTCACTAGCTTCCTGTTGTTTTCAGGAACAAGGCTTAGCTAAGATTAGCTAACAGAAATTTCAATATCTAGCTCTTACCTTCTGTCCTCTCTACCCTCCCCCACCCCAGCCTTGCATTCTTCCCTCCCAAAAATCTGGGGCTCCAACCAGACTGAATTCTGTTTAATTTCCCTAATTACACTTCAGTAGTACAGACCTCTGCCACCTCCCTCCCCTTGCTTGTGTTGTTAGGGTTTTGTAGATACCACCACACCCCCACTCCTTTACTTCATCTGACTTAATTTATTATTTGGTGTTGAAATGATTTGCATGCCTGTCTCTCTTACAAGGCGTGGAGCTCCTTTTATTTTGGAGCCCCAGTATCTAATAGAGCGCACAGTGTATTATGAGTGCTTGTTGACATTTGTTGGTCAAGTGACACCCGGGGCCAACATGACATCTTTGTGCTCTTTCTCCTGGGCCAACAAGAATTTGCCCATAAATAAATATGTGTGAAACTGCAGTGTATTCATACGCCTTCCACAAACATAAAGATAATAGCTCCGTAAGAAATTGGAATAACTTGTCTAAAGTGGCATAGTCAAGTACTAGGTACATTCCTTACATATAGACAGGTACCTAGATGTACACATCTCCCTCTGCCCTGCCCCCTTCACCTTCGCTAAGCCCCATTGCTGTTCTTGAATCAGTTTTATTGAGGTATGATTTTTGTAAAACAGATTGTACCCATTTAAAGTATACTGTTTTGTGACAAGTTTTTACGAATGTATACACCCCTGCAACTTCCTCCACACTCCAGGTAAGAACATTTTTATCACCCCCCCAAGAAGTTCCCTTGTGTCCTCTGTAGTCAGAGCCTGATCCCATCACAGCCTTAGCAAACACTCACCTGCTTCCTTTCACTAGATTAGTTTACATTTTCTACAGCTGCACTGTCCACTTTGTGGGTTTTTAAAAAAAATTTAATTAATTTATTTTTGGCTGTGTTGGGTCTTCGTTGCTGCGTGTGAGCTTTCTCTAGTTGCGGTGAGCCAGGGTTGCTCTTCACTGCGGTGCGCGGGCTTCTCACTGTGGTGGCTTCTCTCGTTGTGGAGAACAGGCTCTAGGCACGCGGGCTTCAGTAGTTGTGACACGCGGGCTCCAGTAGTTGTGGCACACGGGCTTAGTTGCTCCGCGGCCTGTGGGATCTTCCCGGACCAGGGCTCGAACCCGTGTCCCCTGCATTGGCAGGTGTATTCTTAACCACTGTGCCACCAGGGAAGTCCCTGCACTGTCCACTTTGGTAGTCACGAGCCATATGTGGCTATTAAGCTCATGAAATGTGTCCGGTTTGATTTAGGAACTGAAGTTTTAATTATATTTGAATTGAATTGGATTTTTAATTGTATTTAATTATACTTCATTTAAACTTAAATTTAAATAGCTACATGTAGCGGGCTTCCCTGGTGGTGTAGTGGTTGGGAATCTGCCGGCCAGAGCAGGCGACGTGGGTTCGAGCCCTGGTCCGGGGAGGTCCCACGTGCTGCGGAGCAACCGGGCCTGTGCGCCATGGCTGCTGGGCTTGAGCTCTGGAGCCCGTGAGCTGCGGCTGCTGGGCCTGCGTACCACAACTACTGAACCCTGTGCACCTGGAGCCTGTGCTCCGCAGTGGGAGAGGCCACCGTAGTGAGGGGTCCCCGCTCACTGCAGCTGGAGGGAGCCCGTGTGCAGCAATGGAGACCCAACGCAGCCAAAAATTTTTTAAAATAAAAAATAAAAAAATAAATAGCTACATGTAGCTAGTGACTACCGTGTTTGGACCAGCATCGTTGTAAGAGTTCTATATGCTTAGCTTTTACATTTAGGTCTTTGATCCATTTAGAATTAATATTTGTGTGTGGTGTTTTTTATACAGCCTTCTAGTTGTTCCAGCTCTTTTGGGTTAAAAGACTGTCCTCTTCCCATCGAATTGTTATAGCACTCCGTCAAAAACTCAGTTGACCACTTGTTTGTAGTTCTTTTTCTGGCCTCTGTTCTGTTCTGTGATCTATGGCTATCCTTTTACCAATACCACGCTGTGTAATAAGTCAACTTTAAAAAAATTGTTTTGACTCTTCTGGGTCCTTTTGGTTTTCATACTCATTTTTGAATGAAATTGTCAAATTCTATGAAGATTATGGGATTATGATCAGGACTGCATTGAATCTAAAGGTCATCTTGGGGAGAATTTCTATCTTTAACAAATGTTGATGAGTCTTCTAATCCATAAACCCAGTATATCTCTTTATTATTTAGGTCTTCTTCAGTTTCTCTTCAGCAGTGTTTTGCAGTTTTTAGTGTAGAAATCTTGCACATCTTTTGTTAAGTTTATTCTGTTCTTAATTTTTTATTTTCTAGGCTATACATTTCTCTCTCTGCATTGCTTTGACTATATCCCAATGCTTCTGCTTCTATTTTCCCACATAAGAGAAATAGATAAAATAGAACACAGACAACTACAATTGTGGCTGAGCTTCTGGAATGGATAGGGTCAGGGGAGTAGGTATATCATACAACAACTTAAGTATACCTCTTTTGTAGTTTTGATATGTGTTTGTGTCTTTCCACTCTGCTAAAGAAGCACATGATAAAATCTAAGACATCTGTAGTATGTTTTCTCCCCCTCTGGCGAATTTGATAGATGAATTATAGAACATAGTAAACTTTCACAAATTGGACAACTTTTATATACTACTTTAAAATGCCGTGAAATTAGATTCCTTTGATTGAGAGATGAAATGATCGCCAATGCCGTTTCTCTCATTGGCTGTGGTGGAAAGGAAACTGTAGTGTTACTTCTTCCAGGCCCTCCTCTCGCCCCCTTTTTGGGAACCTAAGAACAACTGCCTTGTTATGATCCACAATTATAAATCAGTGGAAAAATCTTATCTGCTTTTTAAGCAGCACAAGCAATGAAACCTCAAATGTGTTTGTCTCTTCAAAGTGAATTACTTTTGACAACCTTGGCAGTCAACTTTATAGATTTTATTGCTCTTTTCCAAATTCTTTTCATTTATTGTAACATGAAAAAAATTATTACCATGTGATGCTGTAAAATTTATGCATAATAAGAAACACTACCCTAATGATGATTTAACCTTGCAGTAAAATATTTACCCCTAAAATATAAGGTAAGAGTATTTCTATGTCGAGAAATTTAGCAATAGAGTTTTTTGCTGAGTCATTTTTTAAAAAAATTACTAACTCCCAAGAGCTATGTATACAGTAGCTCTCTTTTTTATTATGAGACAATATAAGAGCACTATTAGGAAATTAGTAAAAGGTAGATAACTCCTCTTCTTGGTTCACCATTATTAACTCCTTTGTATGTAGCCTTTCAGGCTTTTAAAAATTATGGTTGATAACCGTGCTTTTTTTTTTTCTTTATTGTGAAATTGTTGCCTGTCAGTAATGTCACTATTTGTCTAAATTATCGTTCCTAATAGCAAAATCATATTTGATTGTTTGGATATGCCACCTGTTATATATTTATATTCCGTCCCCCCGCATATTATAAAACACATTGCCATGATTCTTTCAGCTTAATCTTTGCCCAATCTTTTATTGCCTTTGGATAGAATTCTAGAAATGTCTGCAGTGTCTAGGTTGAAAGGTATGATGTTTAAAGAGGTTTGATACTTAAGAGTTGTGTTACCCTCCAGAAGAGTTACATCAGTTGACATTCCCACCAGCAGCGTTTGAGAGTGCTGACTTCTTATCTCTGGGTGTTAATATTTTTAAAATAATTCAAATACTCTTACATATCCTTCATGGGAAAACAGTGGCAGATGAAATTGTGAATCTGTCTTGCATTCGTTTGGAAGCTTATTAGGATTCTTGTGAAATTAGGATTTTGTGAAAATTAACAACCTTTTAGGAAAATTGCCTTTAAAAAAATATATACAAGCTTTAAAAGCAAAACAAAACCAAACAACCACCCCCACGCCCCCTTTCTTTTTCTCTCTCTTTTTGGCCATAGAATTTTAGACCTAAAGGTGACTTAGATCTTCCAGGCCAAGGTTTAGTGCAGTGTTTGGAAAGGGTTGTAACTTATTAGTGGTTGTGAAATCATTTTAATGGATTTTGACTTTGGGTGAAATTGAGAATATAAAATGTCAGCCTGCATTGTCCATAGTAAAGATTAGTGTTGTTTCCTGAATGTTCTGTGTAGGGGTTTGTGTGTGTATCTACATACACGGATGAATGTAGAGATTGTGATTAAAATGTGTTCCTGACTCAAGGTCATGGTCAAAAAAATATAGAACATTCAGTTGTCTTCCCCTCTACATCGTGTTGTCCTTTTATAAATGATTTATTTCAAAAAGAAGTAATTTCTGACTGTTGGCATTCTGTTTAGAAGGTGTGCTCTGTTTCCTAGATTTTATGTATTTTTGTTTCACAGTGATAGATGAAGACTCTTGGTCGGTCATGAGAGAGGTCCTGGTGGCCTCTGGATGGCGTAAATTTAAGATTATGCTAAATATAAAATCTAACATTAAGCATATTTTGTTACATGCATAACTTTTAGCAGCAGCATGAAAGATGATAGGTTATAGGGTCAGTCATCTCTTAGAATCAATCCCCTCTCTGTCACTTAACGGCTAATGCTTGCTTTTTTTTTTTTTTTCTGGAAGCATAGTTGATTTACAATGTTGTGTTAATTTCCGCTGTACAGCAAACTGCCTCAGTAATACACACATAAATACATTCTTTTTTATATTCTTTTCCATTATGGTTTATCCCAGGATATAATGGCTAATGCTTTAAACCAAATAATGTTTCTGAGCCTCAGTTCTCTTATTTGTAAAGTAGGTATAATAGTTTCTACCTCATAAAGTTCTTGAGAGGTTGAAATAAACCTGATACCTGGTATGTAGTATGCGCAAAACAACTTGCAGCTTCTATTTTGATGCTGATTATTTAAAAATCAGTGTTATGTGTGCGCAAGTACATACATGCCTGTGTGGATGTGGATGGGCTGTGGTGTATATCTCCATGTCTAACCAGAATATCCATCCATACTCCCTTTGTTTTCTTGTTTTTTCAGGGTTTCCTAGTCTTGAACTACTGGCTACATGGCTACCAAATGCCTAAGGGAGTTCTTCACAGCTGAGTTATGAAGCTGGAATTGGTTCTAGACGCTGGGTAGATGCAAAGCAGCCTAACTCTTCAAGTACCGACGTTTCTCACCTCCGATTCCGGCCTCTACTTTGAGAAGGATACCTTAGCTTCACCGACTTTCAGTAGTGCAGAAGCCCATTTCCTCCCCCCACCAGTGAAAAGAAATCTATCGCTTCAAGTGTAAATTGTTCATATAAAAGGAACGTACAGTCTGTTTTACAGAAGTAAATCGACCGTCAAGAGAAGACTTGGCCTCTAATTTATATTGCTTTGCACTTTGGTCTGATACTAAGAAACAGCATTCTTCGGTGAAATTTTGGGTGCCAAACACCTACCCAGAATGTCCAGGGCTTTCCTTTTCAGAAGTTAGCATTCTCCTTTTGACCGTCCAAGTCATTATGAATTGTGACTTGTATTAGGAACATGTTGGACAATGGAAACATTTCTCTGGATTGTTTTAGTAATATTTTTTGGATTATACTTCCTTTCTGTACCAATTTCTTTTAATTTAAAGAACTGTAAGCCAGGTTATATTATCTCCCAACAGGTAATATAGCTCTTTTCTTTTATTAACTGTTCTCTGTACCCGCAACCATCTCCTGATATTTGGTAGAGTAACACCTTTACATGTGTGCTTGCCTCCTAATTTAAAATACTGTATCCGCATGTAGATATAATGTACATAACAGTTTAACCTCAAGGTTGCTCGAGTCAGGGCCCCCGTGCCTGAGACACTAATGCAGAGTGTGTTCACCCTTAGCCGTGGGCTGGGCTCAAGAACCCGCTACCAGGGTTGATGTGGATTACCTAGAACCCTTCCTGCAGTATTCATATGGTGTTCTTATTTTGTCATTGTCATTGTCATTGTGCGTGTGGTGTGTGTGTGTTTTAATGGGAATCTTGTTTTAAGATGAAATTTCTAAAGTTTAACACAAAATGTTTTATTCGTTGTGCAGTATATACAATAGAGAGGTACCTTAAATACTTTTGTTGTTCTTTTCCTCATCAGTACTCCTAAGTACTTGTGGTCACTTCCCATAGCATTCATTTGACTTCACCGTCACAGGTCACACTGTGTGTTAGTAACCCTGGGAAGGGAAGAGCGAGAAGGCCCCGCTGACTGGCTCTCCCGGCTCTGGCGTTCGTGCGTCCTGCCCTTGTCAGGTGGTAGCAGGGCCCACTTGTGTGTTGGAGCCCGGGACCCGGGTCAGGCTGGTTCAGGGGCCTGTCTTGAGTGGAAGGGTCCTCCCAGGTGGTGTGAAGCCTCAGGCTCATGATCCCATCCCTGTCATCTCTGGTGTCGCCTGCTGCCGTGGCCCCGGCAAGCTCTCCTGGCTCCCGAGCGCTCCGCAGCCCGAATGTGTGAATGGCACCATCATGCTGACGTGCATGGAAAGGACTTTGGCATCTGGTTGGCACTCCTTTTCCCTTGTTCAATATTAGGTTTTGATTTGCCCCTTGCCATTGTTTCCAAAGATCAAGGAATGTTGCTAACATTTTAAAGGACCAATGAGAACTTCCTGTAACTAAACCTCTTCCCGTGGAAGCACACTCTCCCACTGAGGGGAAGGTGCCTGGGCTCTTGCTTTGTCCTTTACATTGAGAATGGTGTGGGAATCAATGTGTGTGTCTGTGGTTGTTTATTGGGTTGGTTTGCTTTTTTGTTTTCCTTTATCCTTTTTAAAAAATACATCCTTCCCTCCTACATGTTAGTAAATTAATTTCTGTTCTTGAAAAGTTGAGTCTCAAAGTGTTAAAAAAAAGAAATCTCCGTTCAGCGGGTGGATGTTGTAACCCTGACAGCGGTTGTGAAAGTGACTTAACTTTGACCACTCTTACCTTACAGCTTTAATATCAGATTGGTTAGGAGAGCCCAGGGGGCAGGGCAGGGAGGGGCAGGGGAGGAGGCAATTCTTCTGAACGAATGGACTTTCCGTGGTTGTTTTTGCATGTTTAATATAGAAATTCTGGTTCCTTGGGAGATCATGGCCTTTGAATATGCACACAACCTTTGAATTGTGCCTACTAAATTATAGCAGGGGACTTTGGCACCCGAGGAATTCTGACTTTCTGGGATTATAGTAGTAATTCCCAGCTGTACTCTGGACTTTATTTTGCTAACCATAATTGAGAAACTGTAAATTACTGCTATATTAATGTTTTAAAGCACTGGGATAGTCTAATTCTAACTTGTAATTAATTATGTTTGCCAATAACTGTTTGAAATAAATTTGTGTCTGAACAGCTATTGAAACTGTTAAATTGTACAGATATTATTCACGACAGCTTTGTACTGTGGAATGTGCTTAATAAAAAACAAAAAGTTTGACCTTTGTCCAATAAATTGCTAAGTAATGTCAATAAATCAAGTATGAGTATTATGCAGTACACCTGATCTGGCTTCATGCAATTGTTACTTCAGCTACTAATTCAAAGCCAATACTCTTAATAAAGTGTTGCAATACTCTGATGTTCTGTTAAGAAATTTTTCAAAAAAAACTGTTAACGTGCTGTCAGTAATTCAGTGACATACAATTAAAGTTTGTAGATTGAAAAAATCATCTGCTCTGTACAGTGAGGTTGAAGGCAAAGTACTTTTTCTGGTGTGTGAGAACTGCTATGAGATAATGCCAGTCCATGCCCTGGGGCTGGTTCAGAACTCCTCCCCAGCAAATCTGCTTTCCACAAGTGCCTAATTGCCTTGCAAGTTACTGTGAAAATGGCCCCTTAAACGTGCCAAATGGCTCGGGGCGGGAGTGGATCCTCTGCTTCTCGAAGTGGGGGGGGGGGGGGGCGTGTGAGAAGTGCAGCTGCAGCCCTCTCCCCCTTACACATCGGACATGAAATTGTTGTCTTTCCTTTTGGCAGATTGACACATCGCTGGTTGAGGACTAGAGCAGGAGGAATACAGTTAGTATCTGCAGGATTCTGTTCAGGAGGCCTGAGTAGTAGCAGAGTTTTCCTGATAACTAGATTCCGCCAGCCCTTAGCCGAATTGGTAATGTAGACTTCTGAGATGAAATTAGAGTAATTCTATACTCTATGAGTTTAATTCTAAAATTCTGTGTGTTTTGCCCCCACTCATTTTTCTTGTAAAAAAAAATGTTTTAGAAATAGGTAGTATGCATACGGTTAAGAAAACCAATTTACAAGCCATAAAAGATAGTGTACAAAGTGGTTCTCCCTTTCACTCTTGACCCTCTGTCCTCCAATCCTTGTTAACCAGTTTTTTGCATATCCTCTGACGGATAATAGTCTGTGTATGGAAGGGTGTGTGTATGTATGTGTCTATGCATATATGCCTACCTACCTGCCTACATACAAACAGACATACTGTCCCCACGCCCTGTAACATTAATGGTAGCATGCTGTACTGCACCTTCTCATCTAGTCTTCTTGAGATTATATCCTATGTCAGTACATGTAATTCTACCTCATTCTTGCTGATGGCTGCCTAGTATTTGGTTATAAGGATATTCCATAAGTTATTTAGTTCCTTGAGCATCGGGTTGAGGTGGTTTCTTGTCTTTTCCTGTGATGGCTCTCCATTTTCACAGGTCTTTCTATCCCTGCCTGTGCTAAATAGAATAAACTGTTCTTGGTGATTTGGGCTAATCATTATGAACAGCAGATGTTGAACCCAAACTGTGCTGCAGGGTGGAAGAGCCTCAGGTGTCGGACTGGATCTGCACCCCTGCAGGAGGTGTCATCTCCTGCCCTCACATGTAGGTGTTCAGTCCATAACTTCAGTCAATACAAAGCAGTCAATACTAGTTTCTCTTTTCCTTGATAGGTGAGGTGTTACTGCAAGAAATTCACAGCTGCGAATGCACAGAGATTCTCAGATTTTGGTAGAACTCCTTGGGTATACAATCAGACGAAGTGGTGCTTTGCCACCTCAGCCTGTTTGTTTTCTAGTTAACAAGGAGAAGGGAAATTAGGGAGACCGGCTGATCATCCTGTTACTAATTAGCTGTGTGGCAATACCCCCTTTTGGATCTCAGCTTTCCCATGTATAAGAGAAGGTTTCACTGGTCCAAGTCCTGGAGGGTGCGTGCTGTAGCTCTGGATGATCTGTTGCTGGAATGCAGACCCAGTGATGCCAGGTGTAAATTTTCAAGAAAAGCTGAAAATCCAGGTTATGAAGAGACCCAATTTATCAAAGTTGAGAACTGATTTTTTTTTTTTTTAAGTCAATTGCTGGAGTATCAGTTCGCTGTCTCTGAACTAAAACCATCTTAAGCTTTTCTAGCAGTGACCTGTTGAAGCATTGCATCCAAGGTTGGCGACTGAATTCTTGAAGAATGAAAGAGATTCCAGAGAAAAGGGACAAATTAAGTGATGAGCTTTGTGGCAAAGTGACCAGCACACAGTAGTCAATACATGTGGGTTAATAAAAAATGACCCAAAAAGGGAGGTGTTTGAAAAGACAAAAGGAGGAGGAGGAAGGAGCGAAGAGCTGGCAGCCACTGTCCTCAATCACATTTAACATTGAAGGTAGCGTGCTTGTACATGCTACACATTGCGTGCACACCAGCTGCCTGCTTTTGTGCTGGGGTTGAGTTTGCGCTAAAGCAAAGCAGGATTTAGGCCTAAGATTGACTTGGTCTTCCAGCTGGGGAAGACTCTGGGAGCTGCAAGACCTCCAAACTCCTGCTTGTCTGTTGCACAGAGCTGGGTCTAACACCTCATAGACACTCAATCAGCATCTGTAGGATAATTGAGAACAGGGCCATCTTCAGGTGTTTAGCTGCCCAAACGCACTGAAATCCTCATTCAAGTGTTGTAAAATTTTTATTGGTTGTATGAAGCCATGTGGAAGAATTGTAGGGCAGATCAGAAGTAACTATTTCCTCTGTGCATGCAGGGTGACCTGGAAAGCATACTCCTATAAATGGATTTGTATTGTTCCATTGCTTTCAACTTTATGGCCACCTATTCATCCTGTCTCCAAGAATCACTTAATTGTATTACTCAGAGTAGGCATGTTATTGTTGGGTTGGTCTGGGAAAACCGGGAAGTGACCACACCAAAGACTTAAAATCTGTGGTGGGCCATGCCTTAGGAACAGCAGCTCAAAGCCGATGTTCTGGGGAGGTATCAGTGACTACAACTTAAGCTCCCTCCACCCTTCACCTCCATTTTTGGATCCAAGGGACCATTCTGTGCTCATGGGCTGTGTTTGTTCTCCCAAATATCCTGCAGCTCTGGGGACTGGGAAGAAATGCTCTTAGAACACCACAGCCTTTGGATCTTGATGGAGACTATCCACGGGGGTCACTGGTCTACTGGATGGCAGAGAGGAAAGAGCATGAACTTTGGGGCCAACAGACCTAGGTCGGTATTGGAGCTCTGCCAGCTAACTGACAGCAGGCCCTCTGGGCAAGGGCATTCCCTGCCTTGAACCTGAGCTGCTTCATCTGGGAAGTGGAGACAGTATTTTAAAATCAAGGATTTTAAAATAAGGATTTTAAAGTAAGGATCAGATGACATATTCTAAAGTGCCTAGCACAGTGCCTGGTACATAATAGGTTTTTGGTGCCAGCTCTTTTTGGTAGCTTCAACTGTGGCATTTAAACAGATGGTACAGAACTCCCAGAGCAGAGAAAAGTATAAGGGTTAGAGTTTGGGAGGGTGTGAGATGAGACAAATTTAAATGTGCATAGGCAGACTGAAGCCTACCTGGGCCTCTTGAAGGGGAAAGATGAGGAAGCATGCTGACCGTCCCCGGTGAGGACTGGTCCCGGTGAGGACTTGAGTTTGTAACCAGTAGTCTGGGCTATTCAGGGGGTGGAACAGGGGGAGATGGACCAGGTGAATCATGTTTACACCAAGTTATTTTTGTTAATTTTTTTTTTTTTTATTAAGAATAACTCCGCTTTAAAAGCAGTCAGCCTATATATCCTATCTGCAGGGGATGTTTCTGGAAAATGAATGAGACCTCAACGTGCCAGTATCCTCAGCTCGTTGTAGCGTCTCCAAGTGGACAGGAGACAATATCAGGTCCTCAGTGTGCGTGTAGGTGGCAGGGCTGGGGGTGGTGGGTGACGCAGGGGAGAGAGTGATTAACACCAACTGCAACGACAGCAAGAATAGAAATGACCACCATTAGTGCGTGCCAGGACTGCTGTTAAGGACTTTACTCTAATCCTCACAATAACCCTGTGTGGTTATATTATTAACATTAAAGAAACCGAGGCTCAGGTGTGTCTCCCTAGCGAGCCCTGGGCTTGATTCCAGTCTGTCTTGAGTGCCACGGCTGAGCTCTCACCACGCTGCCTAGCCTCTCCCTCTCGCCATGGGGCAAGAGTGGGCACCATGATGCCAGCAGTCTCCCCACAGAGCCAGGCCTCACGCTGTGCAGTCCCCCTGCATTAACAGACCCTCTGCACATCTCTTTTCCCTCCCACTCGTACCTGTGCAGCTGTTCTTCAGTCGTTAACAAATGTGCGTGGTGTGCCTTCAACGAGGCACGGTGGGTGGGGGAGTGCTTGGAGCTGGACGGGATGGGTGCCAGGGGCCCAGCCGAGGAGGGGGCTGTATCCTGGGGGCAGTAGGCAGCCATGGCGGGGTTTGAAACTGGTAGTGTCCAGTTAGAAGGCTAGTGTTGAGATTCAGGAGAGAAAGGTTGAGGTCTGGAATAGGGCAGAACCCTGAGGGCGATTTTAAGGGGTATTGAGACAGAAAGTACGGACCTTGACTGGGGGGGGTGGGCACTGACAGTGGCACCCATGTTCCCTGTGTGTGCCACTAAGTGCCGCTCTAATGGAAAGGAGACATGGTCCCTGCTCTCAGGAAACTTACATTCCCCAAGAAGAAATTGACAACACACAGTGAAAACTACCTGCTCATATACGCATGAGTTCACAAGATAAATTCAGACCCTGATAAGTGCTCTGAAGAGATCACACAGGGCAGTGGGGGGCAGTGGCCTGGGAGACATTTGAGCCACGACCTCAACAATAAGCAGGAGCCCACCATGCAGTGTTCCAGGCTAGTGGGGGCAGAGATGCAAAGGCCTTGAGGTGGGAAACCCCTGCACGCCCTGCACCAAACTAGCCAGCGGGGCGCTTGGTCCCCCAGATAAGGGAAGGAGCAGTCAGGCTGAGGGGGTGGAAGGGCGTCTGGACTCGGACATTGCAGGTGCCTGGGAGATATTCAAGTGGTGCGGACTCGGGCTGTGGAGAAGAGAGAGGCCTGCCACGGAGTCCGGAAGCACATGGCACTTAGGAGAGGGCACAGGAGGACAAGCCAGCGACCACGGCGGAGAAGAAGCCACCGGAAAGGTAGGGGCGTGATAACCAGCAGGCTTGGCAGGGCCCGGAGGACGTGCCCAGAACTTGGAAAACCTTCTTCTCCAAACACTGCATCTGTCCGAGCTGCCCAGGCCTCCCAGGGAACAATGCCTGTCCACTAATCACGCCACAGGACACCTAATCCTGTTTCCTGCTCCGTCCAAGACAGGGCCGCGCTCTCCCGACGGCAAGGGCTTGGGTGGCCAGAGCCAGCGGGCGCAGGGGAGCAGACTCTCGCTCCGGCCTGGCCTCTCGGGGCCTTGGGAATGTTCCCCATGGCCCATCTGCACAAACAGACGGGGGCCAGGTCTGCACCTCAGGAATGAGGAGATAAAAGGGACCATCGGGGCTTTTTCCACCAAAGGAGAAAGCATTTTATAGAACGGGCTGCGAGTTTTTGTTTCAGGAAATTTCATCATGTCTCCAAGAAGGGGAGGGGAGAAAAAGAGAGAGGGAGAGGGAGAGAGAGGGAGGGAGAGAGAGAAGTTAATTGGCCTCAGATTTTCTCACTCCCTTTTCATGTTGGTAACACGAGGCAGCCCAGGTCAGCCTCAGGTCAGCGACGTTTGGGCTCTTTAGTGCCCCTCTGTGAATACCTCATTTCTGTAATAGTTTTTCCTTTAAAAACAGCTCTGCCTTCTTTGGCAGATGGTGACATTCCATTAGCATATGGAATATTTTTCAAAACACATCCGAAAGCGTGTCTCTTACGGAGGAGACTGGGCAAAAGCAAACGAATGTTTGAAAAGTATGTTGGGAGCAGCTCAACATTGAACAGAAGGCTCCCACTCCACCCGCCCCGCACCCTACACCTCCCCACCGTGACTCCTGGATTGTTACTGTAACCAAAAAGGGGAGAGGGTTTTCCTCCAAAGCTTAGCCTGTTGGCTTTACTATGCCCATCACAGTACACAGAGGGTAGCTAGAGAGAGCCTGAACCCAGAGGATAAAGAGCACATTCTTGGCCTGGAATGGACACTGGCGAGCCTTTGTAGATGTGGCATTAGGGGTCGTGAAGGATGCTTCTTGTTCGCTGAGCACCTATTGTGTGCCGCATGCTGTGTGTGACATACATTATCGTCTTTCCTGCTGAATTTCAGCTGCCACACAGCGGGCAGGGAGAGCTCTTGAACATGTAAGTCAGATCATGTCCCTGCCCTGGCCAGGACTCTCCAATGGCTGTCCACTGTGCTTAGTTCAGGTTCAAACTCCTTGTTTACGGTCAGCAGTGATCAAGCCCCTGCCGGCCTCTCCAACATCAGCTTCCCTCTGTCACTCCCACTGGAACTACATGGCTTTCTTTCCAGTCTTGATTTCTGCCCCGGGACCTTTGCACATGCTGTTCGCTCTGCCTAGCAGGCATTTCTCCAGCTTCTTCATATGGCTGTTTGCTCGCCATTCAGGTCTCAGCTCAAATACCCTCTTCTCTGAGAAGCCTCCTCTGACCAGGTCATCTAAACTATCCCGTGTCACTCTCTGTCACATCCTGTATTCTATTTACTGTACAGTACTTACCACTTTATTACGTTATTTGTTCACTCGTATTTATTCAAGACTTATTTTTTGAAGGCCTACCACGTGCTAGGTACTGAGCTAGGCAGTGACAAAACAAATCTCCCCGTCCCCTGGAGCCTACAGGATGAGATGGGAAGGCAGATGATGAACAAACTGTGTATTTCCTGACTTCCCTGACCCGAAACGTAACCTTTCTGAGGCCCGCCCAGAACCTGGTTTGTCTTCTTCAGAGGCCATTTCGGGGTGTGGTCATCAGAGAGCTCAGGGACTCATAGTTCAATGAAGGACTGAACCCTCTTTTATAAACCATGGCATTCAGGCACAGAACAGGATGTGGCTTTCAAGATCACTCTGCTAATAAAACAGCAGATCAAGGATGTGACTCCAGTTCTGTCTGATCCTGAACTGGCTCTCCACAAGGCCTGCCCAGCCCGAGGCCTCTTGCCAGGTGCCTTGCCCACTGCTTCCTTCTTCCAGCCCACCTCTAGCTCCTCCACCCTCCGCCCATCCAAGCCCACCTATCCAAGACTGTTTCCTCAGCATCCCACTCTCTATGGGGCTACTCGCTCTCTGACCCACTGTGGGCCATGTCCTTCAGCTCTCTGAGCCCCCGTTTCCTTGTCCAAATGAGAATTTGAACCACAGTACATCTGCTAAAGCTCTTGACAGCCTATTACCCTGATTTCTGATCAAGCAACCTGTAAATTGTGCTCCAGCAAAGGTTACAAAGAAGTTTTGATTTCTGCATCCCCAGCTGAAGAGTAATGTCAAGGTCCAACATAGTTTCAGCACTATTATTCTCAGACTATTATTTCTACTCTGCTCACTCTATTGACCCAAGGATGGAAGCCCAATTCAAACTGGTTTCCTCACAGAAGGGCATTTACTGGCTCATATACACATAAGCCCAGGGATGGGGTAGCTTCAGGCATGGCCTCAAACGATGTCACCTCCTCTTGGGACTCTCCCTACCTGCCCAGCTCTCCTCTCTCATGGTCTGCTTGGAAGACAGGCTCTCTCCTCACAAGGTGGCCAGGTGGCTCCAAGCAACCCCAGGAGCACATCCTAGCCTCTTAGTGTCTCTGATGGAGCAAAATCCCTCTTCCTGGCGGGCCCAAAGAGTCCTGGCATTCATCTCCTTGGCTCAGATTCGGTCATGTGCCCACCCTGAAACCCCTCACTGTGGTCAGAGAAATGAAATGCTCTGATCGGCCAGGACTGGATCACGTAGCCACCCTGGAACCAGGGGCTGGGGTCCACCCCACGCAAACCACATGGACTGAGATGGAAAGGGAGGCAGATGCCCAAAGGAAGATCAGGGTGCTGAGGTCCAAAAAGAAAGGGGAACGGAGGCCGGACAGAGAAAATCCAGTGTCCAGTGCTCCTGCCACCTGGCCTGACTTTCTGCCACGGGCAATGACTAATTTTGCACATTCTTCGAGGCTCAGCTCAGATATAACCTCCTTCCCGATCCACTGCGCGGGAGCTAAATCCTCCATGCCTGGACTGCTCTCTTGCCTTGTCACTTTCTCCTGGGTGTTGTAGCTATTAATGTAAACGTTTGAGGATTAGGGGGTGGAGAGGGTAAAAGAGTCCACCTTGGAGTTAGAAGGTTTGGGTTCAAATCTCCTGTCTGCTCTTTATTGGTCGGATGATCGAGGACCAGATGCTTCTTTCTAAGCCCTCCTCCTTCTCGGGCCTGCTCTGAGCATTCAGTGAGATGAACCAGCCCAGTCTGGGTTCAGAGGGCTTTCGATTTCCTTCACAGCAGAATCCATCCTTGGTCATCGCTATGATCCCAGTCCTGATTGCGGGTACTGATAAATGTGTGTTGAATGAACAAACCTGTGGATTCCAGAACTGTCAGGGTACAATAGGGTCTCCCCTTTTGCAGCCCTTGGATTCCAAAGTGAGCACTTCAGGTGAAAAACCATAGCGTCAGAGACTCTTAAAAACCCTTAAAATGTGAATTCAGTGCAGGACACAGTGTGTGCTCTGTACGACCCAGTGCAGTAACTCTGACATCCGGCTAGAGTCTGAGAACAACCAAGCTGGTCAAAGGAGGCAAGAGAAAAGTCTTAAATGCAGATACTCCATCATTCAAATGATTCTGCTCTTAAAATAACTTTCGGGAGGTGAGAGGGTAAAAGGCAAAGAGAAAATAGTAAATTCTGAATTTAAATTGCCTGCAAGGTTCACTCCATTCTGGCTTCATATGCAGCCATATCCCATAACTTTAATACGTGTCGAGAGACTTGTTTGTTACAGAGAGAACAAATGGGGTCACACATGTAAGGGCACCGAGGACAGTGTGTAGCACGAAGTGTGGGTTCAGTGAGTGTGATGGGATTGAACCAAGTCTTGCTCGGTGGTCTGACATACACGCGACCCCCTGGGTTGCTGCGGTGGAGGTCCGGCTGGCTGCCTGTATCTCCCGCTGGCTCTCACACTCCTGCCCCAAGACATTGGTCACTGACGCTTAGGTCCTAAAGCCTGGGACAAAATTCAAGTGGATTGTGATATAGTTCTGCTGTCACTGCTCCTTCCAGAATTCTGTTGCTGGGAGCAGAATTCAGGCAAGTGAAGTCGACCCCAGCCCCTTTTCCCTGCATCTTGGTTGGCATTACTTCATTTTCAAGACAAGTATATGAATTTGACCATCTCCTTCCCCTGCAAAAAGCCACCCAAGCTTCAAATCAAGAGCACTGTGGTGTTATTATTCTAGGCATGAGGTTTTGTATTGTGTTTTTGCAGTGCCTTCCGTGTGGTTTCTGGGACAGCCATGGCAAGCCCCTGGGTGTGACATTAGCTGTAATATGTCATGACTGCAGAATCTGTGAAGTCTCAACGGTCCCAGACTCCAAAGGTACCTTGGGAGGCGAAGGGGCTTCCTGCTGAGGGCTGGTCCCAGCCAGCATTTGGACTGACTGTCACTATCAAGGTCCCAGTTCTCCTAACTGAAGGCTCTAAAACGGCGCCTTTCTTTGGGTGACGTCAGCCTGAGGCTGACACTGGCTCCTCGGAGAACAGCAGACTCCTGGGCTCCCTGTGCCGCCCCACTGATTAGGAGCCAGGACTCTGGGTCAACAGCCTGGAGCCTGGCTCCTGGCTCTGCATGTGAGTCTCTGAGGTCAGGATTTGGGGCAGGCTCTTTGCTGTCTGATCCCTTCAGAGCAGGAGCTCACGCATCTTCATTCCATCGCTGCAGTGTCAGCTTGTTACTTGTGCATCTTTTTCTTCTGCCACCAACTTGCTGACTCACTCCACATTTTTCCTATTTAAATCTTAGAAGCACAGAGCCCATCAACTTAATTACTTGAAATTACTGGGCAGGGTTTTTTGTTCTGGCCTCCTCATAGGTCACCAACCAGCCAATGGATGGGCTGCCCTTGAGTCAGGTGCCCATCTTTTGTCCAATCCGTGGCCACCCCTTGATCAAGCACAGCCTAAAGTTATTTCCCTCTACAGGGGCCTTGGGTGGGGTGGTTTCCTTTAGGAAGGCACTTAGCTGTGCCTGACACCACCATTCATGGGGTCAGGGCACTGTTCCTCCGACCCCCTATGCCTGCCCAGCTCCTTGTTAAACGTTGAGAGGTCAATATAACTGATATGTAGGAATTGCATGCTCCTGAAATTACTCGAAGATTTTAAGATTCAAGGGGCCAATCCCTCCGTTCTCCCTTACATGAGAAGGCTCTCCAGGAAGGCTGGCATTCACAGAGCAATATCATCTCTTCCATGGCAGTTTCTCCAAATCCTACCCATCACTGCAGTATCTAGTGGAGTCTGATGGAGACTCCACTAGAGTCTAGTGGAGATTTTCTCTCAATCCCACTGTCTAGCCCAGTGCCTGACAGTCAGTCAGCCCTCAAGAGCCTCTTTTGGAGTAGCCATAAAAATGTCGGGATGCTCAAATGAAACTAGGATGAGCCACGCTGAGAAGTTTAAGGCGCAGTTCTCTGGCCAAAGGACCTTGGTCTACTTCCACCATTACTCGGTTTCCCCAGACCTGCTTTTATGTCTCATTAATATTTCATTTTCTCTGTAGTTCCCTTGAAATGTTTCCCAATGGGTGTCCTGTGGGGCAATAGTTCTATGAAATATTAAATAAGTATTATAAGTGAAAAAGGATTCTGTGATCATGTGAATTTGGGAAATACCAAGTTCAAGAAAGTTAAACAGGTTTTTTTAAACGGTAGGACTTATCAGAGTCTTCTGCCCACAAGGTAATGGAGGCTTTCATGTTTCCCACACTTGTTTGATTTTGATATCTTTTTTTTTTTAATCCTATGATTATCTCACAGGACTAGAGCAACACGCTGAGAAATATTCCTCTAGATAGAAAGGGAATGCTATCTTTCCTCTTTATTGGATATGTGGGATTTATATAATTTGCTTATTTGTTTAATCATTACTGCCGGATGTGGGAAGCCATGCAGGTGTCACTGGATGAAACTGTCTGTCTTCAGAGAGGTTGCCTGCTCATCCTGTTGGTCCAGTAGTTATGAGGTGTGGTTGTTATGGTAATGGGAGGGGATGATGTATAACCTGTGTGTAAACTCTGGGCAGCTTCTTTGAATTGGGTTTGAGTCAACTGGGTTTGAGTCCAAGAGGACATCACGAAGTAATAAAGTTCCCTAACAGCCTGGGTTTTGTCTTCAAGTATGTTGTACTTTAAGACCCCAGGGAAGCTCTGGGTGTAGAGGAGAGCTGGTGGGAGTCAAATACTGGATGACGTATTACTTCTTCTGGATTTCTCAACCTCAGCACTGTTGACGTTTGGAGGGGATCATACTTGGTTGGGGGAGGGGCTATCTCGTGCATTGTAGGATGTTTGGCGGCACCCCTGGCCTCTACCCCCTAGATGCCAGCAGCACTTCCTCCCCTTTGCCCCACTGTGACAACCAGAAATCTCTCCAGACATGCCTAATGTCCTCTGGGGGGCAAAACCGTCCCAGTTGAGAACAATTACTTTAAGAAAAGCTTGACCAAAGGCTTTCAGAGTATATTACCATCCTCTCAGGAGAAGGAATATAGTGCTATCACACTCAGAGCATGATCTGAGAGCTTTTAAGAACTGCCAACTGATTAAACTCCCTTTTGGGCATTTTTCTTAACTCATCTTTAAAGCTCATGTATCTGTTGAGGTTCTTGGCTGCAAGTTACAGAAGGCCCCATTCAAAATGTTATAAGAGCAAAAAAGGGAAATTATTTTTGGCTCATGTAATGGAATAGCCCAGCATAGTGTGAGCCTCAGGCACAGCTGGATCCAGGTGCTTAAGCAATGTTATCAAGGATCAAGAATTTTTCCAGCTCTTTGCTCTGATTTCCTCGATTTTGGCTCCATTCTTAGTTAGGCTCTTCCCATGTGGTGGTGAGATGGCTGCCAGCAGCTCCGGCCTACTCCTCACTACAACAGATCTGGTGGTAAAGGGAGAGCTTCTCTGCTCTCATAGTTTGAATGAAAGCCTGGATCTCATTCCCATTGGCCCAGGAGACTATGCTACTCTCATTAGCTACGCCTGATTCACACCCCTGTCCCTCGAGCCAGGGGTGGAGCCAACACCAATTGAACTATTCAGTTGGGAATGGGGAGGGGATGGTTCCCCATAGGAAAACTAAGACAGTTACCTGAAAAGATGTCAGTGGATGCTGGTCAGGCAAGCACCTCAATTGCCCCATTAATAATACAAACTGTAACAACAATAACCAATAATGGCAGCCCCCATTTGTGGTACATGAGCTCTGCACCAGACGCTGCATTGAATTATTCCTAATCCCCACTGGTATCCTTAGAGGCAGGTATTATCATCCCATTTTACAGATGGGTAAGTGGAGTCTCAGAGGGAGAAGAAATGACACAGCCAAAATCACACAGCTGGGCAGCGACCGAGCCACAGACCTGGGGCACCACTTTGCCCCCTGCAGGGCACCCTCCCTAACCACCTTTTGCTCTACAACAATCCAGAAGTTTCACAAGATCTCTTTGATGATGTTCTGGAAGGAGGTAGAGGAATAGTGGAGGGCCACCACCTTTCAGGTCACTGCCCAACCTGGTCAAAATTCTCTTGTCAATTTGATGCCAGTTTGTGACAATAATCTCTTAAGGGCCATTCCTGACACAACAAGACAGGAAATTGTTGATTGGCATTTTCAGACTTGGCCCTGTTTCGCCTGCTTGATCTGTTTTCTCGGCCTCCTTCTTGGCCCATTCCTGCTGTTCTATCTTTATCCTTCTGGGTGCATTATTAATAATAGCTAAAATTTCTAGAGGGCTTACCATGTGCTGGGCATTGTGCCAAGGAATCTCCATGACATAATTTCATATAATTTTCTCAAATATCATATTAGTAGATGCTACTATTATACCCATTATACAGATGAGTTAACTGAGACTTGGAAAGGCTAGATGGCTTGCCCAAGGTCACCCCAAAGCAGATGGGAGAACTGGGGTTTGAACCCAGGCAGATTCCATTGCATTTACCATGACACAAAACTTCAGAAATTGCAAACCCTTGGCCTGTGAGTCAAATTTGGCTTACAGATATATTTTGTTTGGCCCACATAGTACTTAGAGAAAAAAAACACTTGAATTAGTTGCCAATGTTTTAAAATTGAGAACCTGCACATTAAAAAACAAAATTCATTCTTTCCTACTTCTCTTGCAAAAAATCAGAAGATTGGCAACCCCGGGCCTGTATTCCTGCCTGATAGAGATTGGCTGGGGCTGACAGCTCAGTCCCAGCTGTCCCCAGCACCACAGTCCCCATCGCTCCCAATTGCCTTCCTGAGACTGAGGCTGAGCATCAGTTGTCATGCCTCATCCTGTGTGTCTGTTGTTTTCTTTATGCTCTTCGTGCTTTACCTGCACGGCCTTGGAGGGCATTTGAGCTCGCAGCCCCAGCTCCCCATCAAGGTGCCCATCCCAGCTTCTGACCACAGTGGTTTTGGGGGGGCTGGTAGTCCTTCTCCACGAGTTTAACGGTAAGCTCTCTCGCTGGTGAAGGTCTGACTTAGGCACTAGAAGAGTTGGAAAGAGCCCCACTTTTCCTTTCCTCCTGTGCCTCAATCATTGCCCCCCCATCTTTGTTTTATTGACCTTCTGGGGCTGCTTTCTTGGCAATGCTTGCCTTGGGTCCATGACTGTATTTTCTCTGCTCCCTTCAGAGCCCCCAACCGTTTTCTTCCTAATCCTCCTCTGGAGAACCATCGCTTGGATTATCATGAAACCTGAGAGCACAAGCATGAGGCGCAACTCTTTACAACCAATAGACCATTTCGTTTCAGCCCAGTTCTATTTGCTTAAACTCTTTGCTGGCAGGACCCTGGCTCAGGGGTAGAGTTCCGTGGCGTTCTCAGGCAAATGTGCTGGCTTGTTGCAGGGGCCACACTAAGAGCCAGGACAGGAGAGCCGGTGGCTGGAACCCAGGCTGTGTGGGTAGAGAGTACCTCACAGGTATGCTCAGGGAGCAGAGGGATGTGGGATGAAAACCACAGCTCACGGTGCTTTTGTACCTGGGACTTACAGGCCCCAATTCATGCATGAGAACACTGAGGCTCAGAGAGGTAGAGGCACTTGTCCTATGTCACAGAGCTAGTTAAGAAGGGAAGAGAAAAGAAATATTTTATACTGCAGCATTAGGGTATGCCAAATTTCAGGCAGGTAGGTGATGATGAGAGCAACTGACAGGCACAGTGGAGGCCAGAAAGATCTTCTGGAGTGCAGGCGCCGTACCTGTCCAGGTGCCACCTGGCTTCTGTTGCAGCATGCCCGCCTCCCCAGGAATCACAGAAGGGTTAAGCGTGAGGACGTCGGCATCTGCATAGACTGAGTCCTACCACTGACTGGCTGAGTGACCTTAGGTGAGTCATGTAACCTCCACGAGCCTCAGTTTCCTCGTCTGCAAAATGGGAGGAAGGGGAAGAGCAGTTCATAGGAATTTTGTGAGGAATAAATGAGACAATGCAGTCAAGTATTACATACTTTACTTCCATTACAGAGCATGGGATGTAATACTTGCTGAATAAACGTTAACTTTTTCTGTTTCATCATGAAGCCTCAGCACGAGGCCTTGCACACAGCGGGGCCTCAGTGAATCCCATCCAGGGTCCTTCTTGGGAGGCAGTGGCCAGAGGCCAGGTTCAATCTCTGGCCCCTCAGTTTCCTACCTGTGCCATTCAGGGAACCTCATGCGCCCTCTCAGGGCTCCAGCATCCTTGTTTGTAAAGTGGGTGGGGAGGGGGCATGATACTTCCCTTGCAGGTTTGTTGGGGGGTTAGAGAGTGCGATTATGAGTGCTGAGAATTTGTCTCCTGCCCAGGCCGGGCTGACGTGTGAGGGGTTACAATCACAGAGACATTCCCAGGAGATCCAGATGAACGGGACGAGTGCCCCAGCATATGCAGACCTGTGACACGGATGGGGTTCTCCACAAGCAGGAACTCATTTCATGGAGAGGGAAGGGAACAGAGAGGCAGGCAACCTCTCCTGAGGGCCTCCTATTTCCACATGCTTTGCCTTCGTCAATAGTATTCCTGTCTCAGTCACAGACTCGGGCATGCAAAAATGCAACTTTGTTTCTAGAACACAGGCTGACGATTCTGGTTTCCGAGCTCCCCTGTGTGCCTCGCAGCCCTTCACTAGTCATTTCCCGCCTTGCCTCACTCCAGTTCAGGGACTCCAGCCCTGTTGATTGGGTTTCCAGTTCAGTCCCGTTCAGGTGTGCTAGTCCTCCCTTCCCAGCTTCCTCTTTCCCTCTCGATGAGATGGTGGTCGGGAGTCTGTCTCTCCCCTGCCTCCCATCCACTTCTCTCCAGCCTGGCTCCCTTGGCCTGGGTGACTGTTCTACCAAACCGTGGCCTAGGCCTCTGGAGCCCTGTGGGATCTCAGTCATACCCCCCGGACATGCCTAGAGGGCTGCTGGAGCCTGCTCAGGAAATATGGGGACTTGAAGCTCTCCTCCGCGCCCCCGGGGTGGGGACCTGTCCGCCTTCCCATATTCCAGGAATGCTGTTGCCTGTGCACCCACAATAAGATCTCACACTGGCAACAACCTTTGGGTTTGGAAACAACCATGAACCTGTTTTGCAGAACTAAGTGCTCAAGGAGATGGTTACTTGCTTCAGGTCATTCAGTCGGGAATTCGGCATTTGAACCCAGGGCTGTCTGATTCCAAAGCTTGCCCTACTAGTTTGTAGTACAGCCTTGAACCTATAGTTAACAAGAAACCTGAGTTCTGATAGTAGGAGAACCCTGTTTGCTTAACACTTTACAATAAGGGCTCTGGGAGTCCCTCCTTTTTCATGGAGGAGACAGAAGTCCAGAGAGGGGAAGTGACTTACCCAAGGTCACACAGCTTAAGAGGTAGAATCAAGATTCGAGCTCAGCTTTGCAGTGCTCAATTCACTGCTCCTGGTTGTCCCAGCCCTGGAAGGCCTCCTGGCCAGGGAAGCCATGGCCCGAGTCTGAGGATGACGTGGATGTCCACTGGATGTCATTATTTCTCTACCAAAAGTGAGCTAGGCCTTCTCCTTGGCAGGAAAATAGGATTTTCCCCCTTCCTTGGGCAAGAAACTTGCACGTGGGATGCTCAGGTGTGGACTCTTTCCTTTTGGCTCAAAGATAGGACGTAGGACTTCCCTGGTGGTGCAGTGGTTAAGAATCCGCCTGCCAATGCAGGGGACACGGGTTCAAGCCCTGGTCCGGGAAGATCCCACATGCCACGGAGCAACTAAGCCTGTGCGCCACAACTCCTGAGCCCACGTGCCACAACTACTGAAGCCCACGTACCTAGAGCCCGTGCTCCACAACAAGAGAAGCCACCGCAATGAGAAGCCCGTGCACCACAATGAAGAGTAGCCCCTGCTTGCCACAGCTAGAGAAAGCCCATGTGCAGCAACGAAGACCCGACGCAGCCAAAAAAAAAAAACCAAAACAAAAAGACAGGAGGGGAAGCTGGCTTCTTGTTTTTCTAAGGTAGGGAGAATCTGTGCACAAGCTGAATCCCCCTCCCTCCTGGACACCTGTGACCACCGAGGCCCATCTTCATCCCCTGCAGCCCCTCCCCATGGCCTCGGCCCTCAGTTAACTCTCCCTTCCCCTGATCTCTAAAATAACTATTCTTCCAAAACATTCACTCTGCATGGGAACAGGCTGCCATCTCTGTCCACGGGCTTCACCTCAGTGCGGAGCCATATTCACTGGGCAGGGACACTCTGCCCAGTCCTGTGCTGCCCGGTGCTGAGGGCACAGAAGCAACAGGAAATGCTCCTGGCCCACGACGGAGGCTGTCACCAGCGGGACTATTTTAACTCCTTGAGGTCGGGGCTATGCATTGAGATTACAGAGAAAGGGGGCGTAGGCCTTTCTGGGGGGATCGTGAAGGCAGAGAGGATGTAGGCAAGGGTGGTCTCAGCAGAGGCACAGCCCGTCCAGGCGAGAGGGTGTGTGTGTGGGGAAGCGTTGTGTGTTTGGGCCATGAAGTGAAAGACAGGCAGGGGTGGGAGATGGCAGGGGCTGTCACAGAGCAGAGCTTCCTCGAAGAAGAGGCCTGGGGTCCCTGCCATCACCCACACCACCTTAAGATACCACCCCACACACACACGCACACCAGGCAGAGCGGAGGAGCCAGCGCTCAGCGTCAGACACACCTGGCCCCTTGTCCTTTGATTCAGCTATTAGCAAATAACCCTGGCAAAGTCAATTGACCTCTCTAGGCTTTTGTGTTCTCGTGTGCAAAACGAGAACCACCCACGAGACGGTGGGATCATAGATATGGGAAGTGCTTTGGGAAAAAAGTCAAAAAGGGCTATGCCAGTGTTTGTCAAATGAATGTTATGATAACAGTTATCAAAATAATCTTCATTAAACATTCCAAGATTGAAGCTCAAATGACCAGAGGACATGCAGGGGATGAGGGGAAGATCCGAATTAAGCAATGAGGGATAAATTTAGCAATAACCAACTGTTATGGCATCAATTGTGTCTCCCTCAAACTCATACGTTGAAGCCCTAACCCCCAGTACCTCAGAATTGGACTGCATTTGGAGATAGGACCTTTAAAGTGGCAATTAAGTTAGAATGGGGTCGTTAGGGCAGGACCTCATCTAATAGGACTGAAGTCCTTATAAGAAAAGGAAATTTGTACACACAGAAAGACACCAGGGATGTGAGGACACAGAGGGTAGACCATGTGAAGACAGAGGAAGAAGGTGGCCATCTGCAAGCCAAGAAGAGAGGCCTCAGAAGAAAGCAAACTTGCAGCACCTTGATCTTGGGCTTCCAGCCTCCAGAACTGCAAGAAAATACATTTCTGTTGTTTAAGTCGCCTAGTCTGTGCTATTTTGTTTTGGCAGCCCTAGCAAACCAATATACCACTGAAACCTCATTTTATAAGAGGGAAGGAAAGGAATTTATTCCTTTGTTCAACAAAACTTTATCGGATGCCTCCCACATGTTAGGCCTGCCTCTAGAAGCCTGGGGAAGTGTAGTGAACAAGACAGGCAGGCAGCAACCAGGCAACCAAGCAGAGAGTGGGTCCAGTGCTTTCTCATCTAGTCTCCCCCGTCATCTTTACATCAATCCAGCGAGGAAACAGGGGCTTAGAGAGGTAAAAATGACTTTCCAAGAATGCATAGCAAATAAATGCTAGAGCCCAAGATGAAAGCCAAAATCATTTTATTCCAAAGCAAGCTTTCTTTTCATGACTGCCTGTGGTCTCCCCAGGACTGAATTTTCTTATGTTGTGTAGATACCTGTTGTATTAATTAGGATGTATTTGGCTGCAAGTGAGAGGATAATGAGCTAACAGTAGTATAAGCAATAAAGACATCTTATACTAGATGTCTTCAGGGAGACAGTTGGTCCCGGGTGGGTTCAATGATTCCAAGTTAACATCAAGGACTCTCTCTCTTTATGTTGCCGTCTTCCATGTATTTCCTTTAAGAGTCCTGCCTTATTACCTCGTAGTCCTAAGATGGCTGCCACAGCTCAAAGCATCATGTCTTCACACATGGTATTCAAGGCTGAAAATAGGGGCTTTCCATTTATTAAGGAGGAAAGAACTTTCCCAGAGGCCTTAGCAGACATCTCTTTGACCAGCACTGGGTCACAGGCTCAGACTTAGCTACAAGGGATGGGAAAATAAGTCTCTAATATAGGGGAATGGAGGTGTCCTAGCTTTCTTAGATCAATCATGTATCCCCTAGGGCCTGGCACACCCTACCAAGACAGGGGTTCTGTTAGCAAAGACGAAGTGGGAGGCTGGCTACTGGGGCACAGGGGGCCCCCTGGGTGTGTGGGCTACCCCTGGTCCCATCTTTTGTCCAAATGATTACGTTCCGGAGGTGAGGGAGGAAGTCCCATGCAGCCCTTAGAGTAACACTGCTGTCGTGCTGTTACTGATGGGTGGATGGAGGTGATAGCCCAGGGAGCAGGCGTCCTCAGTGCTGCAGGAGGGAGTGATCCGGAAGCCTTGGGCAGCAGGGAGTGTGCCATGCCCTCCCTGTGGCCTGGGCCCAGCCGAGGGCAGGCACAGCATGCCAGCTCAGCAGGTGTCTGTTCTGAGAGTGAAAGAACCAACGTGGGGACAATGAAGCTGCAGTCACAGGGATCACCCACCCTGTCACCCAGTGTCCTTTAAACCTGCAGCGCCCCAAGACATTCCTTCTGCAGCCTGGTTCCAGTAAAAATGTTGTCTCTGCCGAGGTTTGAACATGCTTTCTGTTGTTGGAAAATGAAAACTATGCAACCCGATGTGTTTCTCTTTCTGCCTGAGCTGCCAGAAGCCGGAGCCAAATGTGTCGCCCAAGTGCTGGGGGCCTTGCTCCCTGGTTTCGCAAGCACTGCTCTGGCTTCCTCCAGGGGGCGCTGTTCAAGTTCGCCTGCCTGGGTCGGAACGTTTGGGCCCCTCCAGGCAGCCGCACGCACAGGGGGCAAAGCGGAAGGAAACTCAAGGGCTGGGTTAACTCGCCGGCGGGGTCACAAAGACATCCAACCTGCTCAGGTGTCTTCTGAGGCTCTGCCCCCTCTCATCTTAGAAGAGACCAGTAGGGGAGAGGAATAGGTTCCATGTGAGCTGAAACCAAACATTCTGGCTATCTTAACGACCACTGAATCACCAAATCCACCGTATTTTTCCACTTTCAAGTTGTTTCTGGGCTGCTGTGGAGACACGCCCTTCCTGGGTTTAATGGCTTTGCTGTCAGGCGGTGGGGAGGAGGCGGTGTTTACTTTTCGCAGGGAAAATAGTCGTTAGCCGTGGGATGGGTGGACCTGATTAGTAATCGGGTGACTTATCCGATGAACGTTCTTTGGGTTTTCCTGGTGGTTTGCCCTTGAACTTGGGCTGAATGAAGTAGGAGGAGGGGGTGGGAGGAAAGTGGCTTGGGGGAGAGGGGTAGGGTTGCCTCAGAGGTGAGAGCTGTTGCAGGCCAGGTGGGGTTTGCACAGATTGCAGATCGAGGGAGGATGCTGTCCCACTCGCTGTGGGAGACTCTTGCTCTGTGTGCAGGCACTTGCTTGCTCACTCACTCATTCCTGCGTTCAGGGTTTTGAAGTTCCAAGCACCTTTTCTGTGCTGGGGAAACAGCACACCTACAGAACCCCAGGGGTCCAATGTGATAAACAGACATTCCCTCCTTCAGAGGGGAACCCAGGCTCCGTAGGGGAAATGGACAGGTCATTCCCAATAGGGATGTGTTTAAACAACAGGAGGTAATAAGAGAGAAAGCTTCTTAGGCATTCTCTATGTACCAGACACTGTTCCAAGTGCTTTCATGTCTTAACTCATTCATTTCTGTCGGCAATCCTAGGAGCTAGGTCCTGGGAAAATGGAGGCACAGAAATGTAAGTAACTTACCCCAAGGTCACACAGCAAACAGATTTGCACCTAAGCGGTCTGTCCAGCTTTTTACCATCATGCTATCCAGCTCTGCTTTGGAAATGAGATGGGTCTGTTCAAAAGGGAAGGATTCCCAGAGAGAGTGATTTTTTTTTTTTAAGATTTTCGAGTTTATTAGTATATATTTCAATACAATTTAAAAAATTTTTCTGTCTTTTGTTTTGTGTGCTCTCATTACAGATGTTTCCCCACTTTTTCCCTTGATTAAGCCAGCGAGTTTGCTTTTTTTTTTTTTTAAACATCTTTATTGGAGTATAATTGCTTTATGTTGTTGTGTTAGTTGCTGCTGTATAACAAAGTGCATCAGCTATATGTATACATATATCCCCATATCCCCTCCCTATTGCGTCTCCCTCCCACCCTCCCTATCCTACCCCTCTAGGTGGTCACTGATCTCCCTGTGCTATGCGGCTGCTTCCCACTAGCTATCTATTTTACATTTGGTAGTGTATATATGTCCATGACACTCTCTCACTTCATCCCAGCTTACCCTTCCCCCTCCCCGTGTCCTCAAGTCCATTCTCTACATCTGCATCTTTATTCCTGTCCTGCCCCTAGGTTCTTCAAAAACATTTTTTTATTTTAGATTCCATATACATGTGTTAGCACACGGTATTTGTTTTTCTCTTTCTGACTTACTTCACTCTGTATGACAGACTCTAGGTCCATCCACCTCACTACAAATAACTCAATTTCGTTTCTTTATATGGCTGAGTAATATTCCATTGTATATATGTGCCACATCTTCTTTATCCATTCATCTATTGATGAACACTTAGGTTGCTTCCATGTCCTGGCTTTTGTAAATAGAGCTGCAATGAACATTGGGGTGCATGTGTCTTTTTGAGTTATGGTTTTCTCAGGGTATATGCCCAGTAGTGGGATTGCTGGGTCGTATGGTAGTTCTATTTTTAGTTTTTTAAGGAACCTCCATACTGTTCTCCATAGTGGCTGTATCAATTTACATTCCCACCAACAGTGCAAGAGGGTTCCCTTTTCTCCACACCCTCTCTGGCATTTATTGTTTGTAGATTTTTTGATGATGGCCATTCTGACTGGTGTGAGGTGATACCTCATTGTAGTTTTGATTTGCATTTCTCTAATGATTAGTGATGTTCAGCATCCTTTCTTGTGTTTGTTGGCCATCTGTATATCTTCTTTGGAGAAATGTCTATTTCGGTCTTCTGCCCATTTTTGGATTGGGTTGTTTGTTTTTTTGATATTGAGCTGCATGTATATTTTGGAGATTAATCCTTTGCCAATTGCTTCGTTTGCAAATATTTGAGAGAGTGATTTTTTAATCTGGGTCTTGAGGATGGAGTGAGAACGTTTCTGAGGTAGAGGAAGCGGTGACCCAAGGCCTCCAACGTTGAGGGTGCCTGCTAAGCGCTGTGGTGCATCCTGAGAGGTACATCCCGAGGCGGGAAATGGAAAAGGCGGGCAGGGACAGATAATGACACTTTATTGAAGGAGGGGGGTGAGATGGTCTGATCTGAAATGAAGAAAGCTCTCGGGCAGCTCAGTGGAGGGTGAATTGTGGGTTGGGGTAGATTAGAGCCAGGGAGAGCAGGCACCTGCTGTTTCAGCCTCCTGCCATTGCACTCTTCTCCCCTTTGCCCTGATCTTCCCCAGGGGAGTACTCCCCCTGACCCCCTTGCTCTCGGGCCACATGGTTTGGCTGACTGTATGTAGACTTGAGGGGGTGGGCACAAGATTCAGGTCTGGCCAATCAGCGTTTTCCATCTTCCTGGCCGCAGGGATTGGCTCAGGAGTGTACATGTGATGTGACCCAAGTCAGGCCAATGAGATTCAATTCTGGGTTTTTTTTATTTGTTTGTTTGTTTTGGTTTGGTTTGTTTTTAAAAACCTGCTAGAGAAAAGAGACTCTTTCAGGTTGCGGAGCCGGGGAGGTAAACCCGGAACTGCAGAGGCCATGCCGTCACTATGTGAGAAGATTCTGCCTGAGAATGAAGCTGTATTAGTTTGCTAGCACTGCCATAACGAAGTACCACAGACTGGGTGGCTTACATAACAGAAATTTATTTCCTCATAGTTCTGGAAGCTGGAAGTCCAAGATCAAGGTATCATCAGGGTTGGTTTTTTCTGAGGCTTCCCTCGTTGGCTTGCAGATGGGCATCTTCTTTCAGTGTCTTCACATGGTCTTTTCTTAGTGCATATCTGTATTCTAATCTCTTCTTTTTTTTTTAAATTTATTTATTTATGGCTGTGTTAGGTCTTCATTTCTGTGCGAGAGCTTTCTCTAGTTGTGGCAAGCGGGGGCCACTCTTCATCGCGGTGCGCGGGCCTCTCACTATCGCGGCCTCTCTTGTTGTGGAGCACAGGCTCCAGACGCGCAGGCTCAGTAATTGCGGCTCACGGGCCCAGCTGCTCCGTGGCATGTGGGATCTTCCCGGACCAGAGCTCGAACCCGTGTTCCCTGCATTGGCAGGCAGACTCTCAACCGCTGCGCCACCAGGGAAGCCCCTAATCTCTTCTTATAAGGACACCAGTTGTACTGGGTTAGGGCCCACCATGTGACCTCATTTTACCTTAATTATCTCTTTAAAGACCCTTTCACAAAATACAGTCACATTCTGAGGTACTGGGGGGTTAGGACTTCAACAAATGAATTTGGTGGCGGGGGGGGCACAATTTAGCCCATAACAGAAGCCAATACAAAAAAAAACATACAGAGAGAGAGACTGAGTCCTACTTTGTTTGAGCTCTTGGATCCAGCTGCACTGATACTATCCTGGACTCTTGACATGAACCAATAAATACCTAACCCCTATTCCCTTCCTTTTTTTCCCTTAAACTTGTTGAGTTGGTTTTCTGTTACTTAACAGCTAAAATTCCTGAACAATACATAGGGGGATCAGTTAGTAACTATTAAGATTAATTAAATTACAACTTGCAAGGAGAGTGCTTATATTTGCACCCAGGTCTGTTCCATTCCAATAGCTAGAGGTAGCAAATACAGAAGTAAAATGAGGTGAGTTGGCACCAGTCTCTTCTTACTTAGGCAGGAATTCCCACCTTGCCTCCGAAGCCATGCAGGACAGAGGTGGAGAAAGCTCCTTTACCACCAATGTTCCTAGTTTGTCGAGTAGGCTGGGGTGCTGGCAGTTAAAAACAAAAGTGTAGTTTGGGTTTAAAAAGGCTTTCAAGAAGGGGAAAGGTCATTTTGAAAATCCTTGGCTTGGGCTGTGAAGAATGAGCTCGGCTGTCACTTAGTAGGATGTTCAGACAGGTACTCGAACGAGCAGCAGTTTACAGACGGGAGTCGCCAAACACATGTGGCACTGGGTTTGGCTTCCCGAGCCCTCATGTGGGGGGCTGAGCAAGGAGGGGCCATGGCTAAGGCAGTCCCCATCAGCCATTCAAAAATGAGCAGAAAGGAGTAGAAAGAGGTGAGGACCAGTTCAGCATCTAGTTCCTTTTGACCTTGAAGTGGATGCCCTGACTTTTCCATGGTTTCTATCTCTGCCATTCTCATTACAGCTGAGTCGAGCATGGGGTCTCTTTCAATGAAAGAGGGTTTTTGAGGTGCCTGCCATGTCCCAGTCCTTGGCCTCCTCCAGGGATGCTCAGAGGTGATCTTTCTGGCAGCAAGATGAAGGCACCATGGCCTTGTGGATTCATAAACACCAGCATTTACTTGGAACTCTGGGCCTGACCAATCTGGTGGCTTGTGGTGAGTGACTTATCCTGACTCAGCCTCTTTTATGCTCATCATTGGCAAAATGGTGCCAGGTAATCTCTACTGCACAGCCTTCTCATGAAGCTTGAGTGAAACTAAGTAGTAATAAAGGGAGGGGCTCTGGAGTCTGGGTTTGACTCTTAGTTTGATTAATTACTAAGCTGAGTGATCTTGGGCAAGTCACTTACCCTCTCTGAGCCTCAGTTTCCTAATCTGTAAAATGGGCATAACAGTAGTACTTACCTCATGGGGTGAATGTGAACACTGACTGAGATAAAGCATGTGAACGTCATGAGGGCAGGGTTTTTTTTCGTTTTATTTTATTTTGATCCCCACTGCAGTTCCTGGGATATAAGATCACTAAATAAATGAGAGCAATGATTATCGTTATCAGGATTCATGGTTGTCTGGCATTGGTTGAGACTTTTCTGTGTGGCATCCTACAGGGACTATCTGTGGGCTTGTGGTCCAGGTGGGGAAGACAAGTCCATCACAGCTGGCACGCTTAACTAACTCTGCCTCCTGGGATGGGTTAAGGTTCCAATTCTGTAAGAGTGGGCCTGAGCAGAGACTAGGGGATGTCTGGCACTCTTCAAGCACCTCACTTGCATCATTTCACTGCATCCTTACTGCAGCCCATAAGCTAGATTCATTTATTACCCCCATTTTACAGATGAGAAAGCTGAGGCTCAGAGAGGGACAGTGGTAGATCATATTCAGAGAGTGGTACAGCCAGGGCTCAAACCAGAATTTGTACCGCTCCAAACCCCTTGTTTTTAAACAGGGGGATGCAGGGAAGAAAGGGCTGAAGGAGAGGTGGAGGGACAGAGTCAGTGGGTGGAGGGCAGGTCCCAGGCGGCTGTGGTGGGGCAACCAGGAATAAGCCCAGCAGTGAGCCATAAGGGCAGGGGCCCCTCCTTTTTGGTGGATACTGTGCCCTGCCGAATTCTTTAGCAAGTGGCTTGATGGACCAGCTCTCAGCTGAAGGAGGACCCGAGGGGCTCTTTACTGGCAGAGGATGGAGCGCAGAAACAGTCCTGCCCCTGCCAGCACCGGCCTTCAGAGGCGAAGAAGATGCAGCCGGCATTGGGATGGCAGCACCCCATTGCACTAAAATCCACTCCATAAATGGCCCCTTTCCTTGTGAACCCACAAACAGCAGAGAAGAAGGTGGGTGGGGCCAGCCAGAAGCCTTTCTGCATCCTGGCCTGGTTCTCCAAGTCAAGGGCAGCGGATTGGCCTCCCGGGCATCAGAAAAGGTGAGCCCTTTCTGAGGGGCTGGGATCAGATAGGGTGGGGTCCTGGCCCCTGTCCCTAGGCTGGGACTGCCCAGAGACAGATTGAGAGAAGAGACTTGTTTTTTAAAACTCAGGAGACACATTTAGGAAAACTACAGTTAAAAACGCATTATCAGAAAAGGAATTTCTTGGATGATTATCAGACAGCTCTGAGAATCAGGAGGAAGGTGGAAGAATGAGCCTTAGGCAGGAAGGAGGAGACTGAGGCAGGGACAAGACCTTGCCCAGTGGTGGTTCCTTTCACCTAACGCTGCTAGCACCATTGCAATGGCACATTTGCCGTCACCAATGGCACTGCCAGCTCTGGGTCTTCCTGTTCCCTCCTGGACTCTTAACCCCACTGGAGCCATCGTGAGCCATCTCTTACTCTGTGCCTTTGGGTCATTCTTTCCAGGCAGTGTTGGGGAAAAATCACGGGATGCCCAGTTACGTATGGATTTTAGATAATAAAATTTTTTAGCAGACCTTTATCTGAGGTTCAAATGTAACTGGGTATCCTGTATTTTTACTTGCTAACTCTGGTCAACCCACCCAGAGGGCTGTGCTCTGCTTTAGGTTGGTGGGAGGGGACATCTGCCCCTTCCACTTCTGTGGTGACAATGACAATCTTGGGGCATTGGACTGATCACATTATTGAATGTAGAATAGCCAAAAAAGCAAATATCAACTGCAGCTTCTCAAAACCTCTCTTTTTTTAAAAAGTCACCTGCCTGAATTGTTTTCAAAGCTGCCTTCACCCAGAGAAGACCTGGGTGGTAGGAATGACTCCCATGGTCATTCCTTTTCTGTGCCCACTTTTCATAACACAAAAGATGCCTCGTCTCCATCCTCCACCGGCTAGGTCATCCTGGAAGCAGAGAACGCAAGGATCTTTCTGGAAGGGCCCCGAAGTCCTTACCAACGAGTCCCCATGGCTCCAGAGCAGGTGAAGGAAGGAACTGAGCTGAAATGGAAATAATCTATGGGGTTGACTGTCTAGACGGGGCTCTGGCTGGGGAGGAAACAGGCAGAAGCAGGCTTTGGCCAAAGCTGAAACTCAAGCCATCACCACCGGTCCTTCTCAAGCCATCCTCAGACTGGGCTGTCTGGGCCGTCGCCAGAATTGGCCTGGGGCTGTTGCTTGCTCTAGTTTCAAAGGATTCGTGCTTCCACTGAAGGAAAAGCTTGAAATATCACAGTGAGAAAGTTAATGAAAGGTAAGGAACATTGGATGCTTCCTTCTTTTTCTTATCTGTTTGTTTGGGGGAGAGCTGTGAGAGAAAATGAATAGCTATAAAGCTTTGGCCTGAGATCAAGTTTAGAAAGAAAGGCATCTACTAATTGAAAACATCATTTCGGGGGCCTTTAAATCAGGGGAAACAGGTGCAGGTTTGTGGTTTTAGAGAGACTATTTCTTTTGGAAAAAAGCAGGAAAAGTGCCCCAGATAGGGTCCATCCAAGGCCAGCAGACCTTTACTTTTCAGCCCTTAATTACTTAGAAGGTGAATGAAAAGATTAACTGAGAAGTTAAAAGAAAAATCAACGCTCAGCCTTCTAGGTAACGCTCCAAATCCTTCTCTCTCTCTTTCTTCCTTTCCAAGGCTGAACAGAGGGCAAGTGTATCTCAGCCATTTTGATAACATTCTCTTACAGTACTGTCCATTCCTGAATAGATTCTCACACCTCATCCACTTTTATTCTTAATCCTGTGAAGAAAAGCCTGGACCTCCCTTCTCTTTTCATACAAGCTCAACAGAGCTGGGATTTCTCCTTGACCATTTCAATGGCATATTTTCCAGTGTTTTCTCTGGTTGTGAAGGGGCAAATATTTCAAGGTCAAAAAGTCTTGGAAGAAGAGAGTAATATTTCTGTGTCACTGTGTGTTGGCTTCTTGGGTATGTCGTGTATCTTTGCATCCGAACAGTAAAAGAGGTGGGGAGTTTGCTTTCTTTTTGAAACCTCTTTTGATGGTTGAGGAAATGGAGGCTCAGAGAGGAGAATTGACGTGCCCGAGGTGGCCCAGCGACGAAGCAGCAGAGTTGAACTTGAAAGCCAGGTCCATCTGACTGTCAAACCCTTGCACCTTCTGTCACGGTGCATCGCCTCCCACCTTCATAAGCGCAGGGTGGCAAATCAAGCTAATGGCTATGCAAATACCCAGAAGCTTTTGCCTTTGAAATAACTCACAACATCTTCCTGTCTTAGAGAACTATTCAACAGGTTTATTTGCAGTCAAATGGACGTTTTTGCCATGTTTTTAGGAGAGATTCTGGGTTTCATGCTACTGACCAAGAAAGGCAGTCCTCAAGAAACTAACATCATGTATCAGTTATCTGCTGCTACGTAACAAATTACCGCCAAACTCAATGTCTTGAAATCACAGCATTTACTACCACCCCACAGTTTCTGCAGGTCAGGAGTCTGGGTGTGGCTTAGCCGAGTCCTCTGGCTCAGGGTCCCTCACAGGCTGCAGTCAAGGTGTCACCCAGGGCTGTAGTCATCAGAAGGGACGACTGGGGAAGGATCGGCTTCCAAGCTCACTGACATGGTTGTTGGCAGCTTTCAGTTCCCTATGGGATGTTGGCCTCAGTTTCTCACTGGCTGAGAGCTGAAGGGCGCCCTCAGTCCTTGCCATGTGGGCCCCTCCAGCATGACTGCTTCCTTCATCAAGGTGTACAAACCGAGAAGGCAATAGGAGTATGTCAGCAAGATGGAAGCCACAGTCTTTTACAACCTAATCACGGAAGTGATATCCCATCACTTTTGCTGTAATCTTTGCATTAAGTGGGTCACTAGGTTCAACACACACTCAAGAGGAGGAGATTACACCAGGGGGTGAATACCAGGAGGTGGGGTATACTGGAAGCTGCCGTGTCAGCAGCTTCCTATCACATTTAAGGAAAGTGGAGATGGTGGTCATAATAATAATAATGGTAGCTGCTATTTACTGGATGCTTTTGCTGTGCCAGGCACTGGGCTAAATCCCTTCTGTGCATTGTCTCATTTAATAGCCATGCTGCTCTGTGAGCCAGGAAGGTTCATTAACTTCCCTGAGTTCCTGCAGCAAAGACATGAGAACCTGATTCTGGTGGTTCCCACTCCAGAGACCCTTCCTTTACATAATGTAGATCCTTGACCTGAACCCACTGAGCTGCTGGGGCCAAAACAAGCCCCTGCTGAGATAAGAATTGGGAAAATGAAGCTGAACTCACTACTCTTTAGAAAATTGCAAGGGGACACATCAGAAGCCATTTCTTACCCATCAGATTAGAAAAAAAAACAAAATTAAAGTTGTTGAGAGTGTAGGGAATTCTCATGCACTGCTGAGAGACTATAAATTTGTACTGCCACTTCGGAGGGAAATTTGGCAGGATCTATTAAAATTTTAAAAGGACATAAAAATAAAAAATGTGCATAGCCTATGACCCAGCAATTACACTTCTGAGTATCTACCCTAGAGAAATACTTGCACATGTGCACGAAGAGCCTTGGACAAGAATTCTCATTCCAGTGTTATTTCTAAGAATAAGAAATAAATAGTGAAATTGGAAACGGTCTCAATGTCCATCAATAAAAAAAAAATGGCTAAATAAATTGCAGAGCATCCATACTATGGAAAATCATGAAGCAGGTAAAGAGAATGAGGTAGATCTATAAGTATGGCATGGAAATACCTCTAAGACATATTGTTGAATGAGAAAGTCATGTTGCACAGTGATACCCTCAATATGATACCATATATGAAACCCCAACAATATTATATATCATATACACTCGGTTTTATACACACACACATATATTGGATGTATACAAATATAAATATATTCAAATGTGTGGGGGTGGTCTGGCAGGGGACATACCAACCTGATAACAGGAGAGGAGGGGAGGGTAAGAGGAAAAAGTTGAGGGGTGGTCAAAGGACACTTCAACTTTGTATGTAATATTTTTGATTTTTTTTAAAGAAAAAGTTTAATTGCCTTACTTATGTCAGCTGAGCCTATCTCTTTTAAAAAAGCATTACTGGAAGCCTCCCTAATGATTTCTCTTACATTGTATTGGCCATTGTATTGGGTCACATGGCCACCCGTAGCTGCAAAGGAGTCTGGAAAGGTGAATAGTTTTCAGCTGGGCTGGTAGAGGGAAGTGAGGAAGAAGAGAATTGTCAGTGGCTGTTGGGAACCAATTAAAAATGTCTGCTGTAGTTCATCCTTTTATTTACCCAACCTCCACACATGCCTTTCTTTCTGGATATATATACTCAATGTATTACCCAAAGTCAATTACTGCATCCACCTCCAAGTCCAGGAATCTGAGTGATGATGTGCAGCCCACTCATCTGGTCCAGATGTGAGAGGATGATGCCTATCTATTATCTCAGTTACATCTGAGACAGTTATTGGGATGGGTGTCTTTTCTGGGGGCTGCACAGCTTTAGTGGCTTATTTCTTCCTGGTGAGAGTTTGACCCCCAAAGATTATTTTCAGGGTTTAACAGTCACAGGCTATCATAGGCCAGGCTCAGATTGTTTTGAAAATATACATCCCTCAAAAATGCAATAGAGATTCAGTCTTTGATTTCGGGGACTTCCATGTGTAAGTAACCACAACAAAGATTTCATCTAGAGGTAGCATGGAAGCCTAAATAGTCCCATCTCTTACCCACTCTTTCTCTGTGCTCGGCCCAACCCTCTCGTCCTTGGTTTATTGGGTGATTCTTTGGAGCAATTAAAAATAGTAACCTTGGGTGGAGAAACACCTCCTTTCGTTGGATCTTTGCATGTTGATTGACGCTCCTCCTTTATTTGACAATTTATTTATTCTTTATTTATTTATTTTTGGCTGTGGTGGGTCTTCGTTGCTGTGTGCGGGCTTTCTCTGGTTGCGGCGAGCAGGGGCTACTCATCATTGTGGCGCGCGGGCTTCTCATTGCGGTGGCTTCTCTTGTTGCGGAGCACGGGCTGTAGCATGAGCTTCAGTAGTTGTGGCACGTGGGCTCAGTAGCTGTGGCGCACAGGCTTAGCTGCTCCACGGCATGTGGGATCTTCCTGGACCAGGGCTCGAACCCGTGTCCCCTGCATTGGCAGGCGGATTCTTAACCACTGCACCACCAGGGAAGTCCCTTGACAGAGAACTCTTAAGGGGAGGTTCTAAACAATAAACTGAGGCACTGATCTAATTTCCTGCTAATGCTGTAGCTTCATTGCTGTTACTTGGGCTTTTTCCATTTATGTAGCTTCAAATTATGGGATTCTCTGCAAATTGAGAAAGTGGGCTGCAGTCAGATACAGTAGTGCCTCTCTCAGGAAAGCTATATCCCTTTCACCTGCTTGCAGACTGGCTAGCTCTTGTCTGAGATCATCTCTCTCTTTTAGAATTTTATTAAAAATGGCAAGAAGTAGCCAGCATGGACTAATACTCTGGAATTTTCCTATCATTTCTTCTGACTCTGTAACCTCAATTGGCATGAAGTCTTATGGTAGAGCAGACAGTTTGACCAAATGTTTGCCACTGCATAAAAAGTCATCTGCTTCAGCCGTTAATGATCAGGTCCTTCTTCTCCTAAGTTTTAAGTTCTGTTACTGTCATTACCCCACTCGTGGTACCAATACTTTTTTAAAAAACAGGGAGGAATTTCAGATGTGTGCAACAGAAATCAAATCCAGCTTATTAAGCAGAAAAGGAGATTAATGAAAGGGTATTGGGTAATTTAGAATTGTCGCAAGGGCTGAAGAATCAGGGTCAAGGCTAAGTTTCCAGAAATAATGTCCCCCAAAACGTTGGGGGATCAATATGATGAGAAAACCGTTGCCACTGTGATGACCAAGCAGTGAACGCTATAGATTTCATGGCTGTCAGGAAATCAACTTCAGTGCAACTAATACTTCTGTCAACACTGATGCTCGTCTAGTGCCAGTAATGTGACTTTTCCACAATCCTTGCAACCAGAGGCCTCTGCTGCTACCTTCACCAGAAACGTGTGTTTTGAGCAATGACTCCTTGCCCACCTTGGCTACTTTATATTCAAAATCTGCATAAATACATTTTATTGGTGGCACCCAGAATACAGGCCTTTGGCTAGGTGCAAAGAGGCTGGAGAAGCAAAATTTCTGAATTCTCCTGTAGGAAGAATTCATAAGGATGAAGAGTCTATAAACATACTGTGATTTATAATAAGAAATATGTTTTTGGTCTTCCTCCCCATTTCTGGCACAGAGCTCCTAAAACCCTTGGAATTTCCTAAGTGATAAACAAGAAAGGTGTCTTCTGTTATGCTAATGAGTGACTTTTGGAAAGGCCCTAGGTCAACTAAGCATGGGGACCGCTTGCCCAGGGGAACTTACCATGAGATTAAATGGTTGGAACTTTCCCACCCTCTGACCTCCAAGGAATGGAGAGGGGCTGAAGATTTAGTTCAATCACCAATAGCCAACAATTCAATCAAACCTATGTAATTTAATCGAATGCCTATATAATGAAGCCTCCATAAAACCCCGAAAGGATGGGTTCGGAGAGCTTCTGGGTCGGTGAACTTGTGGAGATGATGAGAGAGTGGTGCACTCCGAGAGGGCGGGGAAGGACAGTGCCCTTCCCACATACACACCTTGTTCTATGCGTCTCTTCCATCTGACTGTTCCTGAGTTATATCCTTTTATAATAAACTGGTAAATGCAAGTAAATATTTCTCTGAGTTCTGTGAACCACTCTAGACAATCAGTGGAACTTGAGGAGGGGGTCATGGGAACCCCTGATCTATAGCCAGTTAATTAGAAGCACAGGTGACAACCTGGACTTGAGAATGACATCTGAAGTGGCGCAGTTTTGTAGGACTGAGCCCTTCACCTGTGGGATCTAATGCTCTCACCGGGTAGATGGTGTCAGGATTGAATTGAGTTAATTGCTTGGTGGGGTGGAAGAAACACACATACATATCAAGGATGCTGACAAGTCACTGGGCATCCAGACAACATGACAGCGTTCATTCACAGGTTCAGCAAGGTGTCCCCAAGAGCTCCAGGATCTTCCTTTATGGTGGCAAGATGGCTGAGCAGCTCTAAAGTCACACCCTTTCAAATTCAAGCCCAATGGGAAAAAGTAAAGGTTTTTTTTTTTTCTCACGAAACTTTTGAGGTTCACTTTGGTTGGACAGGCTAGGTCAAGTGCCCATCTCCGAACTAGTTTCAATGGCCAAAAGCATGGCCTGCTTTGATGGACCAGGAATGCTTCATGTGTTTTTCCACATCTGAAACAGAGATTCTCATCCAGACCTCACGGCCTGAGGAAGGAGGCGGGAACCACAAATAAATATTGGGAAACGGGGAATAGTTTCTTAAAAACGAACAAACCAAAAAGAGTTCCTATCTTCCATCCTATATGTAGAGTAGAGCATACATCTTTTGTCTGTTGTTTGTGTACTTAAATCAGTATGAAGTCATGGGTTCCATCTTGTTCAATAGGTTATAATCTGTTACTATCATTATTTATTTTGATGTTCAAATTGTCCCAGATTTGGCCAATGAGAGCTCCTTCAAGCTGCATTTTATATCCTTTTGATGTGTTGCCATCTTTCTCTGAGCAATTTCTCATTTTCTCTGGTAAAGGATATTCCAGGCGTGTCTCATACTTTTCCTGGCCCAGACTTGGAATCAGTAATCGTTGGTTCTGGGATTTGATTTTACCTTACTTTCAAGCTAATAAGAGCCTGTTACTCTTTCATGGATGCTGGCAGAATACATGAGACTCCTGAGTCAGAGACAAAGGACTTTATTACTCATGACACAGGAAGAAACATGAGCATCAGCATACTTAAATCAGTTTTCCTGCCCCCAAGTCCAGTTGAAGCAACGTGAAATGGCCCAGATGGATGCATGGCAGTGCATTTGCATTACAGCTGAAGACCACTGAGCTTGGGAAATCCACTGCTTTTATAGCAAGTACTAAGCAAGCCTTCTCTTCATCCTGGAGGGAGACATTATTCATTCTGAAAATTGCTTAGCGCAAACACAACTCTGAGACAGGCCCAGAAAGGAGTGGTCAGATCCTTCCATTCTTAGCACAGCAAATAAGAATATCCAGGAATGCTTAGGCCTATAGCAAATTACCTCTTCTAACAGCCATTTCTCCACAGACCCCTGGTTCCGTTTAATGGCAAGTGGTGTTTAGAAACCAAGATCTGCTTGCTAGGTGTGCTCATTGCCTTGAGCTATTTTTGCTCATAGATGCTCTCAGAAGACAGAGTTGGGAATACAGACACACACACACTCTTATGCTTAATTATCTATCTATTCTGCCTCTCTATCTATCTATCTATCTATCTATCTATCTATCTATCTATCTCTCTCTCTCTCTCTCTCTATCTATCTACCTTTCTTTCTCCATAAATTCACACTGATATCTCCAACCCAATACCACAGATCGATTCTAGTTTTCTGTCTTTCCATATTTATAACACTCTTCTCTGGTAATGAGAAAACTAAAATATATTTACTTATTTGCTTAACGCTCCTGCAACCTCATCACTGCCACTGCTACCCACCCTCAATCATGTGTGTGACCTCCTGATCATTTGGGCTCTAGCCTGGTGTGCTGGGGTGTATCTCCCTCCCCCTGCAACTCTGGTGATGCTCCAACACTCCGTACTGGCCCACTGCACCTGCCACTGCTCATGAGGACTCTCTCCTCCACTCACTTGGGCTCTGAACCCCATGCCAGGCTGCCACCACTCCTCACCTGCCTGGTGAGACACCTGTGCCAGGCCACCCTCCTACATGGACACTCAGGCTTCAACATGCTGGGCCCGGCCACCCCTGCCACTGCCACCACTCTGTGTAGACACATCCCTTACCTCGCTCAGGCTCTGGAACTCCCCACTCTCACCTTCTGAAGACGCCTACCTTGTTCAGCTGAACCTAATGGCTTCTAGACAGAGTTTATCAGGGAGGGAAGAAAAGGGGAGAGGACCAAATGACCATTTGTAATGGCTGCAAAACACTACAGTATCTAGTTTGCTTAACCACCTCCCCATAGTATTAAGTAGAGGCCATTTGTATTTTTTTCTAAATACCATCCCAGGAATCGAACTATGAACATAAATCTTTGTGCATCTCTCTCTGCACCTCCCTGATGATTTTGTTAGGACAGATTCCTAGAAGGGGAATGATTCCTGGGTCAGAGGGGAGGACCATTTATGCAGCTCCTGGTCTTTATAGCACAGCTTCAGTGTTCATCTTACAATCCATACAGCCTTGAATAAATAAACAAGCATAACTCTTTCCCAGAGACTGCCTAATATTTTCTACAGATGATAGTTGTTTCACTGCTTGATGACATCATCTTTTTTACACCAAGATTGATGTGGGAAATTCTGTATAAATACCCTACATCAACAAGGCGTTGTGTCACCAGGTCTCTTAAAGATGGGCAGCTCGCTGCAGTGCGGCTGGCTTAGCCTGTGTGGGACAGGCACCCGTGATTTATAAGGTCCAAACATGAAGTCTTCAGGAAAGTTGGTGAAGTACTTTATAGGTCACCTGTATTTTTCCTACCATAGATGTTTTGACTCACGGGTTTCCTTTATGTCACTCTGTCCATAGTCTAGGTATTATTAAAATGGAATAAAGAGGTTATTGTAGCAGAAGCTGAGTAGCACACAGGAGGGAGTTTGTGATTCTAAATGAGAGAAGAAAGAAATAACAGGCAAGGGAATTAATTAAGATAAACATTGGCAGCCAGGCAACCAGTTATTCATTGCATGAGGACCACTGGCCTAGCTTTGTGCTGGGAGCTGTTGGGAAGTTCATTTGTTCATTCATTCAATAAACATTGACCAGTCCCCGACTCCATCCAGGCCCTGTCCTAGGTGCTGGGGACCCAAGAGAAAAGAGACTTTGTCCCCACTCTTAAGTGACTCGCAGTCTAGAAAAGGAGAAGCCAAATCAATAGTCTAATATCTGCTGGAGCTTCTTTTTTTCTTGTGTCTTTTTCTGTGGTTGACTTCTAGTTTCACGCCATTGTGTTCAGAAAAGATGCTTGAAATAATTTTTATACTCTTAAATTTGTTGAGGCTTGTTTTGTGCCCTAGTATGTGGTCAATCCTAGAGCATGTTCCATGTGCACTTGTCTGCTGGAACTTCTAACCCAGCTTGGGGAAGGTTCTGTGAAGGTTTTGAGCAGAGTTCTTGGGGTAGAAAAAACATATCTGTTATGTGGCTGAGATGGGCAAAGTTTTCCCAGGCAGAGGAACCTGCATAAACCAAAGCTCATAATCCTGTCAGTTTATCAGCAAGGATTTAGTGTGTATGTTCTACAGGTCCAGCACTGCTCCGGAGACTGAGTAGGGAGTGAATTTCATACTCCAGATTTTAGCTGGGAAGGTTGTGAGAGGATCATCAGTATAAGATTATTAAATGACTTGTGCATCTAGGGTAAATTCCAAATGTCCTCCCTAAGCACACAAGGCTGAATCAGTTAGCAATTGCCATGTAACAAATAACCACAAACACGCAGTGGCATACCACAGTAAGCATTTATTGGTCTTGCTCATGCATCTGTGGGTGGGCTAGGATGTGGCTGATGTTGGCTGGGCCCAACTGGGCTTGACTCCAGGCTGTGTGTTGAGTCCCAGGTCTGCCCCATATGTCTCAGCCTCCTTGGATCAGCGATTGTTTAGAGCACGTTCTTGTCATGGTGACAGGCCAGAGTACAAGGGGACAGTCCTAATCTCGGAAGCACATGTCTCACCTTTGCTCTCTTCATGTCTGCTAGCATCCACAGGTCAAAGCAAGTCTCATGGTTAAACCCAAAGTGAAGGGATGGGAATGCACACTCTGAGGGCTATGGCAAAAGTGGGGTTTAAAGTATATCCTCTGTAATCTGGCCCCTGCAGACCTCCCCTGTCTCATCTCTTTCTTCCTCTCTCTGGCACCTCTGCTGCAGCCACCCAAGACCACTTGAGTCTCCTGCACCTGCCTTGATTTTTCACCCTCTGTGTCTGTACACGTGCTGTTCTGTGAGCCTAGAATGCTCTTCACTGCCTCGTCCGCCTGGTCAACCCCATCACATCATTTCTGAATAAGCAAGGCTTGGCTCCCAGGGTCGGGGATTTTCTTATTTGTCTTTCTTTTCCTCTCCATCCTTGTGGGTGGTAAGGGGACTTCGGGGCCCCTCTTGGTGCCTGGTTGTCTCTCATGGTTGCTGCCTTTCTCTCCCGCCCCCCATCTTCCCCTCTCTTTCTTGCACTTATTCTCAGCATGCATGGGTATGATGATTTTAAGATTAAGATTTGGAGTAGAGATCGGTGGCCTTACTTTGACCTTGAACTTTGTCTAGGGTGCTCTGCCTTTTATAGGGGTCACCTGAGGTGCTGTTTCTGAAATTATTCCTTGGTTTCTCTTCTGTTCTTGCTCCTTGGGTTCCCTCAGGGGGAGGATGGTGATGGTGGTGGTAAAAGGCAGGATCCAAGCATTCCTGGGTCCCCCACGGTGATACTGTCAAATAGTTCCCAGTTCACCACTCCCTCAACTTCAGGCCTGGGGCAGGCTGCCCAGAGTAGCTGTCAACAGTTTTGGGTGAATGAATGAGTGAGTGAGTGAATGGCTGGATGCATTTTCTTGAGACAGCTTTCTGCTCATTGTCAGGGCCTTGGTTGAGCCTAGCAGCTGGGCTTCCAAAGGCAGGAGGTTGGAGCAGCAAAGAGAAGACCCAGGCCTGCACATCTTAGTCAGCTTTTAGAGTTGCTTCCAGCAGCGGCCGCAGAAGGCAGTTCCGAGGGGCAGGCGTGTTTGTAAGTGGACCCAGCTTTGGAGTATGGTCTTAGCTTTAAGCATCCCGTTTGGAGAGGCTCTAGAAAGTTATGGAGCTCTGGGGAACCAGCCTGGGGCCACTCACAATCCACTTAGTGCAAGTGTTGTCTTTAGGGGCCTCTAATCCCCTTTATAAAGAGCTTTTAAACAAAATGGAGCCTGGATACAGTTAACATGAATGTTGAGCAGGTCAAGCATTTCCAGCCACTAAGGATAATAAGAGGAGAGAGTTTGCAAATGTAACAGTCAACCCAGTGCCCCGATTGGCAGCATTTTTGTTGGTCCAAATTGTGGCTTGTTTTTGCAATTTAATAGAGAAGAAAACTGAGGCTGGGAGAGGCAAAGTGATCTCCCCAAGGTGACACAGCTAGGATGTGGCAGAGGCAGGCTAGTTCTGGTTAGTCAAGTGACAGTGCTGACTGTGTGGAGGCGGTGCCACTGTGACATAGAAGGTTCTAGGGGTTGGCTCAGAGCCACGGGAGAAGTAAATCGCAGGGTCATGGTCTGAGGACTGAAGTCACACACAATCAGGAAACTGAGCTCTTGAAGGCAGAGGCTGGAAGGCTTCGGTATTTACATTAGGATGTGGGGCAGGGTCAAAGACCAAGGTCAAGGCTGCAATAATATTGGGTATCAGAGACCCATTTTAAGGTGGTGCCAGGGTTATATGTGTGAGCTTAAAATAGAAGAGGGGGATCCAGAGCCTGGCCTGTTCAGCATTCTCCAGCCACAGGCACCCCCTTTCTGTTGCAATTACAATGCCCTCTGAGACGGCTCCATGGACAAAAGTGCTCCTTGGTAAAAATTTGGAAACCAGTGATTTCAGGGAGTTGGGCAACCATGGGCTTTTTCCACTAAGACATTAGTCAGTCAAGGAGCCACGTCTACACTGGAGAGAGACGATCTGGTCAGATTTGCTCATCTGTCTTCAGGAGGATGGAGACCGGGGACGCGGTGGAAGAATCAGAGCTGAGGCCTGTCTGGGGTAGGCAAAGCTTTTGATGGTGTCCTGCACATTTGCTGCCATTGGCTTCCCAGCATCCACTCCCTCTTTATCTTGCTTTCACCAATTTTCAGTAGGGTGCTGTCCCCACATAGCTCTTGTACCTCAAGGGAAAGCAGGCCCAAGTCCTAGCTCCCGGAGGTGGACCCTAGCTGGCCTCGGCAAGTGCTCACAGCTCACTACCCTGGCCTTCGTGATTGACAAGTGTCCCAGGGAAGCATTTGCTGGGGACTTCTGAGAAGGAAACCTTTCCCCACCTTTCTTTGTTCTTTCACAGAAGCTCTCTTGAAGGAGCTGTCTTTTCTCACTGGACTAGGATGTCCTTGCCGCTGCTGGCAGCCGTCTTGTGACCAAGAGGGGAGGCAGCCTTGGGCAGAAGGCAGAGGGAAGAGATGGAAAGAAACAAACTTCTTGGATTCTCCACTGAGCTGCTAACTAAGCTTTGCTGAAACCTATCCTGCCTCTGGACTTCTCAGTTGCAGGGGCCAATACAGTCCCTTAATTCATTAGTTTTGTATTACTTGAGAACGAGCTGTTCCTAAGTGATTTAGAGAGCTACCGCCTCCGCCGCATTCTTCTCCTTGGAAGCATTTCCAGGCCATCTTGCAGATGCAGCCGCTGAGTTATACCCCTGCACCAGGCTCAGGGGACAACACGCTGGGGAGGTCATGGATCCCTGCTTGGCTGCCCAGGACCAGCCTCTCCATCCCTCCTTTGTCACGCTCTCCTGCTATGGTCCATATATTAGACTCACACAGCAAGCACGGATGATGGCAAAATCTCAGAAACTGGGGTGGGAGAAGACACCTTTTAATATTTTTCTTTCTAATAAAATGTCATCTTGGTTTCTTTTCTTGAGACCTCTCTACCTGTTTTGGGTGAGGTCAACCATAAGACAGAAGCCCCAGGGGCTGTAAGAATTGAATATTCAACTGAAGCTTGGACACGATGCTCTCTCTGGTCCTTTCCAACTCTGACAAGCTCTGATTCTGTGAAAGCTGATCCAATTATGGTAAAGCGACTCCAAGACCATCCACTGCATGCCAGGCACCGCACAGCTGCACTCTCCTTTGATCCATGTGAGAAGTCAGTTAATATTCCCACTTTACAGATGCGGAAACCAAGGCTCTGAGAGGCTGTAGCTCAAGACCACACAGAGGCAGAGCTAGGATTTGAATTTGGCTCCTTCTGACACCAAAGCCTCTGTACTTTCCATGATACCACATGGGGTGCCCTTGCTTTGGGGCATTTTACTCTATAAAGATGGTTACCCTACTTTGGAAAAGGTCAGATGGAGTGACACACTGCAACCCAATGGGAATTTTTTTTGGAGCAGTTGTTCCATGTTTTTATTTATTTTTTTCTTTTCATGAACTCACTCAGTTCAGCCAAGGGTGCTTCAAGAGACCAGTTTTCAGCCTCTGTCCCCACTAAAACCTGGAAGAACGTGGACCGGCGCCAGTAAGCTTGCTGGATAATTTTGGAAGCAGCAGAGCTCCGTCGGAGTTGGCCTGTCTCTAGCTCACTGTGTACAAGCTGAGGGATGTTTGTTGTTTCAGTGGCCACCAAGCAGAACGCAGGGAGTGGGTGCAGAGCGCTCGGGGGCCAAACATTCTGAGAGGACAGGGCGTGTGCACACCACAAACCAGCTTCAAAAATACCCACAATTCAGGGGAAAAAACCCCAACCTGACTTCATAAGCTCTCGTGATTAATATACAAATCCCCCTGAGGAAACCCTCTGTCCTTCAAGACAGTCTGGATGTTTATTGAGCATTCACTGTGTTTCCAGGAGGGAGTTTTGAAGAGAGCAGGTAACTAAAAGAATTTGGAGAAGGATCGGTGGCCTTACTTTGACCTTGAACTTTGTCTAGGGTGCTCTGCATTTCATAGGGTCACCTGGGCTGCTGTTGCTCAAATGGTTTCTCTGTTCTCCTCTACTCTTGCTCCCTGGGTTCCTTCTGGGGGATGGTGGTGGCGGTCATAAAAGACAGGGTCCAGGCATCCCTGGTTTCCTTGTGGTGACACCATCCAACAGTTCCCAATCCAGTCCATCTCAACCTCAGGTACAGGGCAGCCTGCCCAGAGTAGCTGTCAACAAATTTTTGGTGGACGAATGAATAAATAAGTGAATGAGTGAATGGCTGGACGCATTTCCTTGATGCAGCTTTCTGCTCACTGCCAGGGGCTCAGGTGAGCTTAGCAGCCATCTTTCGTTTTGGACGGGACGTCCCCTTATTTAGTGTATCTACTCTTGCATGCTTCAAGCCACAGTACGTAACAATTGCAACGATGGAGAACGTCTCTCAGTTTTTGCAAGGTTACTTTCCCAGCCTCTGGAGCTCTTTTCCTATCAAGGCCTCCAACATACTTGCCACTTCTTGCTCAGCCAATTTGATTAACATGATGTCATTGATGTAGTGATATCTGCCATGTCTGTTGTTGATAAATGGGATGCTCTGCAGAATGTCCAGATGGTCCAGATCCCTTTGGACTGTATTATGAGAAAGGATGAGAGAGTTAATATAGCCCTAGAGTAAGCCTGTAAATTTATACTGTTGACTGTTCCATGGGAATGCAGACTGCCTTTGGTACTCTTTCTTGACAGGGAGAGAAAAGAATACATTTACCAGAGTCAGGTCGCATACCACGTATCAGAGCTGTGTCAGTCTTCTCTAGCAAAGATACCACATCTGGACCAGTGCCTGTGATAGCTACTACTTGATAGAGTTTGTGGTGGTCCATTGTCATCCTCCAGAGTCTATCTGGTTTCTGTAGGAGTCAGATGGGTGGATTAAATGGGGCTATTTAACGACCTGCTCTTTTAGGTCATTAAGGGTATCTCCTTAAAGATGCTGCTTGAGATGTGATATTGTTTGTGATTTAATACCTTGGCTGAGGTATGGGGGCATTTTTAGAAGCTTCCTCCACTAGGATGGCTCCACATGTCAAGGACTGTGGCTCCACGCAATGTGGGTGTTCTCCTAACTGCAATGAGTATCCATTCCACTTGACGTTTGAGGACCAGGGAGACGACCACTAGGTGGGTTCACTGTGAGCCCAACCTGGGCCAGGCCTCCACTGATGACCTGGCTCCCTTCTGCTTCTACTCTTGCAGGAGACTATGACGCTGCTGCAACTCAGATCTGGTGTCTCACGGTCTTTGAAATGTCCGGATATTTTACCAAGTAAATGGCTACACTTCCCTTTGGGGAATGGTTGGGCAATTCATTACCGTCTATACTCGCTGCCGTGTCCCGGGGTCCTTCCTCATGAGGACCTGGACTCTCCTTTAGTTGACAGATTTCAGGTCTGAAGCCTGGGCACGATCATGGCTTCTTATGGATGCAGCTTCTCTCAGTTTCCTGATCAATCATCCTTACTTTCTTTTAATGATATAGTTTGAGAAATATCCTTTTGGGGATCTATCTCTTTTGCCCCCCGGGGCACTGTATTCTCTTCTCCATTTCTATAGATCTTTGTGGGTCAGTCCCCTTGGCTGCGCCCCCCCCATCCTGCCACTCATTATTATGTTGCTCTGACCTGGCTTTTGTTGGTTCAGCACCATAACCTGGCCTCGATTATTTTGTGACCCACTTGCTCTCATGGAGCCCTGCAACACCATCTCCTACCATCAGCCCTGGCCCTGGGGAGAACAGCCACCCTGAAGTTCAGTGACACCACTGTCCCTGTCACCAGCACCTTACTTATGGCATCAGTAGATGCAGCGTCCTCTAGGCCCGCCTGCAGAAGACAGTTGGAGAATATATCCAGTCCATGTTTTCCAAGTCCTTTGATCCCTTTTTCCATCATCTCTGATGACAGCTCTGGCATTTCTACTTTACTAAGTGTCAGCCATTCTAAAGCCATCAAGAAGCATGTTTAGTGCATTCTCCTGGGGTCCTTGCTAGGTGTTAAATCCTGTATCCTAAGGACATGTGCCCATATTTATAAACTCTCCCTTTTTCAATTATATCCTGTCCCCTTTATCCAGCATCTGATGCCTTCTGGTCCATGTTGGCTCCTTCAGGGTATTGTTCCTTTCTACCCTTAGCAGGCACCTGTATAGAGAGGGAGGCAGGACTAGACAGATGAAAAGCTGAACTGTGACGTATGTGCATCAGAGGATTCAGCTGATCCCTCTGGGAATTCTGAAGCTGAGATGACCCTTCAGAGGTATCCTGAATTGACGCAAGGAGGTTGGGCCTTTGTAGCCCTGCACCAACCAACCATTTGATGTGGGCTTCTGTGCAGAGGGGATGTAACTGTGGATGAGACAGTTTCCTTTAGCTGAAGGTGGTAAAGGAAAACCTTATTCTGACACTTTTTTAAAAAGGCAAGGAAGGTTTTCTTCAAGACTAATTGTAGTAGGAGAGAGATCAGGCTTAACTCTGAATATAAGGACAAATGAGGGTTTATAGCCAAGGAGAAGGTGGGGGATTAGTGGATGAAAAGTTACCAAAAGAAGACATCAAGGGTAAGGAGATTCTTGCTAAACTGGCCTAAGAGGATTCTTGCTAAAGGCAGGCCAAGGACTTATATACATCAAAAGGTGAAGGATGAGGAACTTGATCAGATATCAAGGGTGACTGGATATTGAGTGTGTGTGGGAGGGGATTCTCACTAACTAAATTAGCAGGATTCTTGGTAAGACTAGACTTAGCGAGGATGGACATGGATGCCCAAAGCTTAGGTCTAGTCTAGAAGGGGGCTCGGGGGAGCTAACTAAAGTTTGGTCAGGGAAAAAGTCTTTGTCAAGGGCAACTCCCAAGGTGGATCTCAGCTGTAAGCCATCAACAAGTGTGGAAGTGAGCTCCTTGGTCGTGCAGATGGCATCAGATCTACCAATGTCTGATGTTAAGGTTCTCCTTACCTGTTGACGGTTGTCTGTCAAGAGACATGCAGGGAGACGGACATGTTTTGAGGACAAGTGTCATTTTCTGGGCTTCACCTTTCCCTAATAAATGCTACCTGGGTAGATCCAAGCAGAGGACTATTAGGCTGAAGGTAGAAGAACAGGGTTATTGGAATGATTGGAGCCAGACTGGAAACTTGTTTACTTAAGCCAACTTCCTTTTACACTACTTGGGCTGTTCAAGTTAATGAATAAATTGAGTTGATGGTGTCTGAGCCTCTCCCCTGAGTGGGCAGCCAAGATAATTGACCATCTGGAACAGGTCGTGCCAGCTGAGGGTATCTCTTACCCCCTGCTCTGATGCAAAGAGCCAGAGGGGACAAATATGTCTGGGAGAGGGCTGAGGGTCAGGCAGAGGTACAAGTGGCTCCAAAAGGGTCATTAAAGCAAATGGAACCTAATTTTTCCCCAGGGCTTTCCAGTTTCATGGTGCAAATGCATTCAACTTTCGCAGACTTTTATTGCAATTCACACAGTGTAGGACATTGGGTTCCCCGATGTCTCCCTGGTTATTTCTGGGAATCCTTGGGGGTGTCTTATGTGAACCCACAAATGGTCCTTTTAGATGATTCTTTTGTCCCCTTATAGTGTTTGCTGCCCAAAAACCTACTCGAGGGCAGTGCATTACCAATATCAGCACGCCCGTCACCTGTGACCTCTGTGAGATCAAGATGTTTGGATGATGACGTAGCACCTTGAGAGCTCTCGTAGCTGCAACCCCTCAAGGGGCCAATCCAGGCAGCGTTCCTCGGGGGCTCCTGTGTTGGGTTCAGGATGAGTTCCAGGCAGAGTGGGGAGAGTGTGTTCTGGGAAAAGGTTTCTCACTGTTTTGAGAGGGCCACAGGGAGCCAGGCTCTCTTCCTCTCCCAGCAAACCTAGTGAGGGTACAACAGCCATGGCTGCTGCTGACACCCATCTCACCGACACAAGGGGAACCAGCCTGGGGATGAAGCTGACACTGCGGATGGAAAGACAGAAAGACCCCAAGTCCTTGACGATACGTTGAGTCACTGGATCAATTGAACTTGAAGTGCCCCCCATCCTCCACCCCTGCCGCAACACTTGCTCTTATACGAACAGATAAGATGACTATCTCAAGCCACTTTGAATTGGGTTTTCTTTTATTTGCTCTCTGAAGCATTTGACACACACTTAGCTCTTTTTGGCTTCTGTCTTTAGCTTCTCTCTTGAAAGAACTCAGATACAAATCCCTGAGCCTTGATTCTTTGCTGTTTATTAAAACCTCCTTTCTCCTGCAACCACAGTCCCCGTCGACTCCTGGCAGCCACACTTGCACACTCAGCCCCAGCTCAGTCTTCCAGCTGGGGATCCCCAAATAAGGAGAACATAGGACAGAAACTGGGAGTCAGAGTATGGTACCAATGGCTGGAAGGTCCAGGGGGTTGAGAACAGGTACTCAGAACAAAAAGTTCTAGAATCAGACCTTGGGTTTCAAATCCCAAGCTCACCACTGTGAGACCAGGGGAGAAGTCATTTTACTTCTCTGTGCCTCAAGTTTAAATTGAGTTTGATCATAGCAGGTATCACAAAGTTTTGTGAGGATTACGTAGGATAATGTATGCAGGGTGCTTAGAACAGGGCTTGGTGTACAGTCAGTGCTTAATACACGTTACCCATTGTTGGCTATTCTAATGGGTACACTGGTGTGATCTGGGTGCATAGCAAGCAGGGAAGGTGTCTAGTACCTGCCCTGGTGAGCTGGGCTAGGTATCTGGGCTGAGTCTGCTTAAAAGGCCAGAGAAGGAATGGACAATTGGGTTCTTTGCTGGCTTCCTCTTACTTTGTACATGGAATCCAAACAACTTAGTGGTGGTGATGGGGTAGGGAAGGAGGAGGGTAAGTTGTTGATTGGCATTTCTAAGAATACGCCCCTTCCTTCTTCTGTGTGAGGAATTATTCTGCGTTTGAGTGTTCTGAAGCCCTCAGAAAGTGGCTCACCACAGCTTGAAACTTTTTCTTTTCATCTTTGTTGGCCCCTGTTGCAACTTTATTGGGTTTATAAATTCTTTTTTCCCCTTTCTTTTAAAAATCACTGTGTATTTGTAGAGCCACCAGTTTGAAAACTTGTGAAATATCTTAAATGTCATTTTTGCCCTGGTCTGCTCATAATGCATGAGCTGGTGCCTCTTACATAATGAACTTTGAAAATAATGATCCCAGCAAGCATTTAGCATGGGCAATCCTTACATAACGTGGAAAGTGTACAACTCCCATCATCAAGCTGATCTAGTCTTTTACAGTTGAGGAGGTACGGGCCACATATAGACCTTGCCAACAGAACTGATTAATTCAAATGGTTCAGCCTGAGTCTTCCAAGGGCCTTAAGGTGACCTGATACAACCGAATTTGCTGGTCAGTGTGGTGAATTAACCAGCCAGATTCAGTCCTCAACTGGGTCATCTCTCCTAGACAACCGGCTTTGTTTATTTTCTCTTTCCACTGTATTGGCCAATGGAATTGGACTAATTGGCCTGTTGCTTTGGCATCAGGTACAGACACAGTTACAGTCAAATCATGGGCCAATTCAGTGGGGAAAACATCTGTCAAGCTTGTTGTTCCTCTAGCTGATCTGGAAGCCCTATGGAGACACAACAGTAGTGAAGAGCAGATGAGAAATATAAGCCCAAGGAATGGTGGTTAGATGCACTTTTTCCCTTTTCACATGCTGTGTCATGTTTGTGGCCTGACACCCACTCTTCCTGCATGACGCCTCAATTTTGCTACTCCATTCCGGATGACTGACTGGTTGGTTACATGGTCGATTGGAGAGGCCTTGCTGAGGGGTGGGAGTGCTCTAGAATCAGAGGGGATGTTGGTTTGTATCTTGGCTCCTCTGCTAATTACTTGTGTGACCTTTGTCTGTCAATTTCCCTTTCTGAGCCTCAGTTGCCTCATCTGTAAAATGGGAGCAATACCCGCCTCATGTCATTGTCACGAGGTGTGGGAACCAACCAACTCTCCTGGTTTGTCCAGGACTGAGGGAGTTCCTGAGATGCAGGGCTTTTAGTTCTAAACCTGGGACATCCCTGGCAAAACCAGGATGAGCTGATCACCTAGGTTGTGAGGGCTAAATGAGACAGGGCCTGCAGAGTATTTAAGGCATGTGGAAGATATTTCATAAAGGTTGAATATATTATTTACTGTCTAGTTTTTGACCAAGTACCTGTTGACTGGGGCTAGTAAAAAAGAGGTGCTCCTTCCTCCAAGACAGCATGAGTTTCCCTGACATAGGACAGGCCCCTCTCCTCTCCCACATGTGGCACTTTCTCCCTCAATTCTCCATCCACGTGAGATGAAGTTGACAGGCATATTGAGTTTCAGGGACAGTCAACCTAAGAAGGGTCCAGCTTTTTATCATGGTCCAGAACCCACTGGTTTTAAAGCCCGGAAGCCTGCATTCTATGTCTTGCTCCATCACCTGCTAGTTATGTGTATTGGAGAGTAACACTTTACTTCTGTGAGTCTCTGCTTCTTCAAAGGGAGAGAACAATACAGCTGTCTCCTGGGGCTCTCGTGAGGCTCGTATGAAATCATGCTTGTAGAAGGGCTTTCTGAATTGCAAGTCGTCGTCCAGATATGAAGGGTTTTAGGAAGGGCCTAACTCAGCAGCATTCGCTTAGCCTCAGGAAAGAGATGGCAACAGAGACTTGGACTTGGCACTTTAGGCCCCAAATTCAAGTTTGCCACCCTCCCACTGGGCATTCCTAGAGCACCAGCCCCCAGCTACGTGATATATGAACTAGTTCTGCCCTCAAGGTGCTCGAGTTCTATAAATAGGTAAGTTCAAGGTCATGTGTTGAGATGAGAGAGGAACTGGGTCTGGGCTTTGTGGGAAACCCAAGGAGATGGAACTCTGGTCTGGGTGCAACAAGAGAGAGGCAGACAGCCTAGCCTGAGAGGTCGGAGAAAGACTAGATAATGGAGCTGAGGAGTTAAGGAAGTGGGTTCCAGGCAGAGGGAACAGCTTGAGCACATGTGGAGGTGAGGAGCTACAGAGTGCATACAGGGAAGTCTGAGTGTTTCTGTGTCGTGGGATGTAACTTTTGAAATAGGAACATGATAGTAAGTAAGGGAGATGGGGACCAGCCCAGGTAGAGCCTCCTGTGCCATGTTAGTCTGGACTCTTCATTGTAAGAGGCAAGAAAGAGTGTTTTTTGAAGGATTCTGGAGACTTGAGGGCAGAGGTAAAGAAAAACCAGACTTAACAGTTCCTGGTCTGTCTTCCTCTCGCACTCTCCCATCCTCAGTTACATTCTCTCCTACCACAGGTGGCCAACATAGCAAGGAACATGGTCATCGGCAGCCCAGAGTCACATCCTTCCAAGTCCTTCCCACAAGTTCAAGACTCTTCCCTCTTAGAAGAAAACTAGTAGAAAAATCCCAGGAAAGGGCTCTGATTGGCTGTGCTTGAGTCATGTGCCAATCTATGGACAAATCACTGCAGTCAAGAGCATAGGACATTGGGATTGGCTCTGTGCGGTCATGTGCCCACCCTTAGTGGTCACTCTGCTCCCAGATGGAAGCAGGACAAAGAGGTGCTGGGCAGGCAATGGTAATAAATACGGTTCATCTCCGTTATTTGCAGATTTCATATTTGCAAATTCACTTACTCATTAAAATTTATTTGCACCTTCAAAATCAATACTCACAGTGCTTTTGTGGTCATTTGTGGACATGTGGAGAGCAATGAAAAATGTGAATCATCCAATGGCCACGTTCCCAGCTGAGAACTAATAAGGTGGCACTCTGCCTTCCTCTTTCAGCTCTCATACTATAAACAAGTGTTCTTTCCTCAGTCTGTTTAGTGCTATGTTTGTCCCATTTTTGTGCTTTTATTTATTTATTTAGGCTGCGTTGGGTCTTCGCTGCTACTCGCAGGCTTTTCTCTAGTTGTGGTGAGCAGGGGTTCCTCTTCATTGAGGTGCGCGGGCTTTACATCGTGGTGGCTTCTCTTGTTGCAGAGCACGAGCTATAGGCACGCAGGCTTCAGTAGTTGTGGCTCGTGGGCTCAGTAGTTGTGGCTCGTGGGCTCTAGAGCACAGGCTCAGTAGTTGTGGTGCACGGGCTTAGTTGCTCCGCAGCATGTGGGATCTTCCCGGACCAGGGCTCAAACCTGTGTCCCCTGCATTGGCAGGCGGATTCTTAACCACTGCACCACCAGGGAAGTCCCATTTTTGTGCTTTTTGATGGTGATTTCGCTGTTTCAAATGGCCCCCAAGCATAGTGCTGTAGTGCTGTCTACTTTTCCTAACCTGAAGAAGGATGATCACATCCTGTGCCTTATGCAGAAAATACTTGCAGTGGAAAAGCTTCGTTGAGGCATGAGCTACAGTCCTGTTGGCCGTGAGTTCAATGTTAATGAATCAGCAATATATGTTAAATATATATTAAAATTAAACAGAAAGACACATACAACAAGGTTATTTATTGATTGGTTAACAACAACAAAAGGCTCACAGGACCCTAACTCTGTATTTCCCCTAAGAGCAATGGTTCCATGTTCGCGAATGCACTGTTGGTGGTGAGTACAGAATAGGACTTCTGTGAATAACAAGAATGGCCTGCACCAGCAAAGGAGTTTAGGCTTTATTCTGGAAGCAATAGGGAGCCATTGAAGGTTTTATACAAGAGAGAGAGACTGATATGATTTGTGTTTGAGAAAGTCCCTCTGGCTACTGGGTGGAGACTGGATTGGAGGAACCAAGACTGAAGGCAGGAAGAATAGTTAGAAGGTGGAGATGATGAGGCCCAACCCAGGAAATGGTTATGAGGATGCCGAGAAAGCAATGAATTTGAGAGTGGTATTTAATGGGTCAAGTTAGCAAGAATGAGAACTCACTGATGATGGGGGCAGGGAAGGAGAACCCCAGACATCACAGTGCTTTTAAAATGCCTACATCTGATTTTTTTTTTTAAATGAAAGCATTTAAAAAATGGTCTCATTGGTCTGAGCCACGTGTTTCCTTCCGTGAGAGGTGGTGGAGACCCTCAGCCTTGCGGGGGGACCTGAGCGGCTGTAAGGCTGGCGTCTGGGGACAGGCACACTTTCTCCCAGCGCCCTCTCTGTAAACTGCACGCAGGACCAGCTGTGTTTTCTCTGACTCCTTACATCATCACCAGTCATAAAAACCCTAGCAGGGGGAATTGTGCTGACAATCTGGGCTGGGATGTGTGAGACAAAGGAGTCCAGGGGGCTGATTTCAGTTTGCACAGTTCAGATTCCTGCTGTTTGGGAGAGGAGGCAGGTTGGAGCCGACACGCATTGCGTCTGATGATCGTCTACGGTTGCTCTCCAGGTCAGTAATTTCCTGGCTTTAAGTTTAAACTCTGGTTGTTTAGTTCCACCCTGGTCTTTTCACACAGCTGGTGTGCCCTGGCAAGGTGCTGCGGCTGGAGTGGAGCCCCCCCGCCCCTCCCTATGCTCCTCCACAAACCTCGAGGTCCCCGCGCCCAGATGACAGATGATTTGCTCTCCTGGCCTTTGGAGTTCTGCTCAGTGCCTTCCTCTGCTTTGCGGTCTGCTCCTGGCCCTCTGGGTGACCTGTTGGAATACCTCACCTGAGGCACGCCGGAGTCTTGTGTCTACATATCTTGGGTCTCTCCCGACAGAGTAAAGAGCTCTCTGATGGGTGTGAAAGGACCCAGTCCTACGCCCTTCACACACAGGGTGCTTGAGTGGTCCTACTCTGCCAGTGGCAATACCCATATCCTTATCGTAAGGGGAAATGTTTATCCATTGAATTGGACCCCATCAGGTACTCATTTAGAACATACAAATGTAAGAAGGAACTTTATGATGTGTCCAATCTTGATAAGAACTCACATTTTAGAGTGTTCACTGTGCTCCAGGCCCTGTGCTAAGTGCTGTCACTTGATTTACCTATTCTAATCCCCACGACCACTTTATCAGATACCTCTTATTCTCCTCCCCGTTTCATGGCTAAGAAAATGAGGCACAGAGAGGTTAAGGAAGGTGTCCTAAGTCCTATTGCTTGTGAGTGGCTGAGTCAGGGTGTCAATCCAGGATGGTGGATCTTAACACTTTTATCTTCACTGTGCTGTTAGATACACTCTCACTGCTGATGAACAGTTTCCACGACCTGTGTGCTTCCCAAGTGCATCGCTGGCCAGTGTTTGACCCAGCCAGGGTGTAAGAAAATCCAGCCATGCCCCGGGCCCATCACACACTTGGAGATGTGAATTCTTCAGCTTTCGGGATTTAGGAACTCAACGGGAATGCTGAGGCACCGCCCCTCAACACACACTTTTTGTATTTTTTTAATTGAAGTAGAGTTGATTTACAATGTCGTGTTAGTTTCAGGTGTACAGCAAAGTGATTCAGTTATACATACATATATATCTATTTTTTTCCAGATTCTCTTCCCTTGTAGGTTATTACAAAATATTGAGTATAGTTCCCTGTGCTATACCGTAGGTCCTTGTTGGTTATCTATTTTATATATAGTAGTGTGTATATGTACTCTTTGTATTATTTTATTAAGGACATCCTCTTTGCACAAGTAATACATGACTCCGTTCTCATCGTAAACATTTCAAGCATATTCTGAATGAAAGCCCCCTCATCTCTCCCTCCCCCACCCCCATTCCCTCCCCAGTGGTGGTCACTGTTAATAGTTTACTGTCTCTTCTCCTGATCCACTTTCTATGCATTTTCTGACACATGTGTATTTCACGTGTATGCCTTTGCCCCCGCCCCCCAAGTCCCCTTTTAAATAAATGGGATCATCTTATCTCTATTGTTTTACAACTTGATTTTTTTCACTTAGTACACCTTGGAGGTCTTTCCACAAGAATCCCTGTCATTCACCCTGATTCACTGGAATGGTTATGTAATATTCCACATTGTGGATTTACCATAATTTTATTCAACTCACTTGACCAGGCACTTTCTAAGCAACGCAGATCATTTGAAAAAGTAAATTATTCATATTAGTTACTGAAATAATAAATAATAAAGTCTACAGCGGGAGAGGGTTGTCAAGGGCAGAATGTCAATTAGGGTTTTGGGAAAGATAAGAGGGGTGGGGTGACCTAGAGCATCACCCGCCTTTGTCTGTCTGCTCCATTCAACTCCCCGCCTGGCTGTGGGCTCTGCTCTCTTCTCTAATTTTAGCATTTCCCACAGAGTGAGGACACAATCCTACTCCAGCCGGGCCCTTCAAGCCTCCCTGACCACGTAACCCCCATGTGTCTCCCCCTGCACCCAATGGAGGTTCGGACGCAAGTTGCCCATGTGCCAGGACCCTCTTGACACCGCCAAGTGCTGCAGGGACAGAGCTGGTTAAAACTTGCCTCCTCAAAGGTGCCAGAAAGTCAGTCTGCAGCAACTCAAATTCCACACAGGCATCTCACCCAGTTTTACTTAGTGAAACCCAAACACCCTTTTTTGTTGAGACTCTGACGAGCCCTGGAAACCACCGAGGGCCCGGCTCGCCTCGGCACACGTCTGAAATATGTCAGGCAGGTGTTTCCAAAGAACTTATGCTACAGGAAAATATATCCTGATGTAATCTGACTAATTTGGCTTTTGCCTTACTTTCAAGAGAACTGGCTATTTGTAATGGAAACAGTTCTCGGGCCACTTCAGACAGAGCTTTGTAATGTGAGCTGGTAAAACCCTGCAGGTGCTACGGGGGCCCCTGTTTTCATTTTACATCTCAAGTTTGTTTACTTTAATGTGTTTCTCTGGGAGGAGAGAGAAAAAGGGGACCCGAGAGGGGTTTAACAAGTCATTTTTCATTTCAAAAAAAGGAATGGTTTTGTATTAAGAAAATTAGCGTCTAGCGGGTCTCGGGAGCCCTGCGGGCGACAGGAAGCGCACATGGCCTCGGAGGATATGTTTCCTGAGACTAATTCCCCAAAGGCACGTGTTCAGGAGCCGACATACCTGGGGCCCTTGGCAGACGCATCAATTAGAAAGTGGGAAGCAGTATTTTCCTTGCTAATTCTTGGCTACCGGCTAGGGGTTACGGAAAACTCCCTATTCCCCCCTCGGAGTTAGGCAGTTTTGAAAAATTGTAAAATTATGAATTCAACCTTGTTTTCCATCAAGGCAGGGGGAAATGGTTTCCAGCGTGCAAAGCCTGTGCGATGGGTAGCGAGGACCGTGTTTGCAGAGCACCCACTGCCAACCATGGGTACTTGCCCAACCCGGGTGAGGGTGCCCTGGAACAAGAGGGCGCTAGGGGCGAGGGTGTCAGCGAGGCAGCTGCTGCGAGACAGTCCCTGCCCCAGGACAGGGACTCCAGTTAGAAAGGAGGGAAGAGCCCCGTCTGTCCCCCAAGGTTATTTCATGCAGGTTGAGGGCAGTGGATAGCGGTCTTCCACATAGAAGATGTGAGGTATTTGTCAGCTAGGGCTCTCCTGCACCCTGGAGGCTGGGTTCAACGAAACTGAAACCCCCATTGCCTGCCCCGGGTGTGTAAGCTGAGTGCATGCTCCCTGATATGCCGGTCCCTGCGCAGAATGTTTCCACGCTTCCCTCTCCCTCCTGGCCCCTGCATTTGCATGTGCTGCCTTGCGACTGGCCCATGTGGATCTGTGCAGGGAGCTCAAGCCTTTCACCAGTTTTCACAAGAAAATCTGCCCCCAAGCATGTCATGCATTTAGCGATGTTACTGACGATCGGCCAGGCTATGGGAAACGGTTGCTTTATAGACACACAGAGCCTTCCAGCGTCTTGTGGGTCTATCAGGGCTTCTCTTTCCTCTTCTCTCTGGAGATACAAACAAAGTTATCCCTTTTCCTCCTGCAGGAGAACGCCTTCCTTGCACACATGGGTGCCCATGGAGGCTCACATCCTCACATCCCCTAACAAATACATTTCTCTTCCTAATGAGAATTCTGGTGAATACAATGTTCAGCTCATACATAAATGTACCCATAGGTGCCTCACGGAGCACTTAAAACAGTGTTATGTAGACTCACAGAATCATATGTGATCATAGCCAATTCTAACTGGAATAGTGCTCAGAGACCCGCTAATCTAACTGTTTATTTACAATTGAGGAAACAGATACCCAGAGGGGGAAAGGACTGCCCAAGGTCACCATGAACTAGTGGTAGAGCTGGGCTAAGAACCAAGACCCCCTGACTCCTGTCCCAGACTCTGTCCTCCAGGCCACCTGTCTTTAGGAGCCCCCATCACCAATTTCTCTAAAGGCTGCTTTGGGGAAGGGATTTGAGCACCATGCAGGCACACTCCCTGGTAAGTCCTGTTGATACAGTCAGCCCTCCAATATCCGCACGTTCTGCATCCACGGATATGGTGGGCCAACTATACTATGTCATTTTATATTGTAAGGGACTGGAGCATCCTTGGATTTTAGTATCTGCAGGGGTGTCCTGGAACCAATCCCCCGCAGACACCAAGGAATGATTTACTTCCTATCATATCTTGCTCAAGTTCATCCCTTCCCATCCTTTCCTACTGCGTTGGTGGGGGTGAGGAGGGAGTAGAGAGATAGAAAGTGAAACAGTTTGATCCGGATTCATTGTAGCTTGAGCTGTGGTAACTATTTGCTGACTTGTTGGATAAAGTCAAGTTAAAATGAAGCTAAAGAATGTTCTTTGAAGATTATAATGCTCAATATTTGGGAGACTTTGGTTGGACACAACAAGGCTGGTGGGAATTGGTACAAAGTTACTCAAAAGTAACTTGGCAATAGGTATTGTAAACTTTAGTACTCTTCATATACTATGTTTTGCGAAACTTAAACTGAAGGATAATGTGATATAGCTTCATGCATGAACCTTAAGTGAAGAGCCTGATGGATCTTTATAAAGTGAATATATGTAGGTGCCCGCCATCCAGATCAAGATATAGAATTTTACCAACATCCCAAGTGTCTCTTTTGTACTGTCTCCTGATCATTACCCTCTAAAAGAAACCTATATTCTGACTTGTATCACTATAGATTAATTTTGCCTGATTCTGAAATTCATGTGAATGGGTGACAGAGAACTGTATCTGACTTTCAGTCACATTATATCTGTGAGACTTATTCATGGTCTTGCGTGTATTGGTTTGTTCTTTTTCACTGCTGGATAGTATTGCATTGTATGAATGGAAAACTATTTATCCATTCTACCATTGATGAACTCTTGAATGGTTTCTAGTTTCTAAGTATTAAAAATAATGTTGCTGTGTTATTTTGGGACATGACTTTCGATACACACGCACCTGCACACACACATACACACACATACTTCTGAGAGTCTACATTTGGAGTAGAATTTTGGGTTCATAAAACATGTGTATGTTCAGCTTCAGTAGGTCCTGCTAACAGTTTTCCAAAGCAGTTGTACGAATTTACACTCCTGCAGAAGTATGTGAGAGTGCCAGGAGCTCTTGGCAACACTTGGTATCAGTTTAAAAAAATGTAAACATTCTGATTTTAGGTGATGGTATCTCATTGTGGTTTTAATTAGGTTTTCATGAATAACTAATTGGCCCCTTGGGTATGCCCTTTTGTGAAGTGCCTGTTCAATGTTTTTCCCATAGGGAGGGGGGTGGTGTCTGTCTTTTTCTTACTGATTTGTAGAAGTTCTTTATATATTCAGTATACAGGTTCTTTGTAGGAGACATGCATTGCAAATATCTTCTCCCCTTCTGTTTGTTCATTTAATCTTCTAATGATGTCTTTTGATGAACAGTATTTCTTAATTTTAAAATAGTCTAATTTACTAATCTTTTCCTTTATGTTTAGTGTTTATGTTTTGTTGAAGAAATCGTTGTCTATCCATAGCCATAAATATATACCCATGTTTTATTCTAGAAGCTTTATTGTTTTACTTTTCATATGTAGGTCCATGATTCACCTGAAATAGAATCTTGGGTGTGGTATGAGGTCAGAGTCAGGGTCCATATTTTCCATAAGTTTGTGCAGTTTATCTAGCACCATTTATTAGCAAGAGAGTTTGCCCCTGCTACACTGTAGTGGTATGTTTGCCATAAACTAGGTGACTGAATAGGTTTGGGTCTGATCAAATTTGTTATTCATGTCACTAAATCTTAATATAGCTATATTAATTTTATATCTGTATTATCAGTTACTGAGAGACATGTTTCTAAACATTGCGCTAAGATTATGGATATGGTTGTCTCCCCTTTTAATTCTTATGGTGTTTGAGACTCCATTACTAAACTCATTTGAATTTAGGATTGTTACATGTTCCTGTTGAATTGACCCCTCTATAATTATGAATTGTTATTCTTTATGTCTAATAATACTTCCGGTCTTAGTGTCTATTTGGTCTGATATTAGTAGACCTATACCTGCTTTTTAATATACCTATTTATTTTTTTAGTATTTTTATAGATATGTTTTCTCATCCTTTTATTTTCAACCTTTCTGGGTCCTTATATTTGTGTCTCTTGTAAGCAACATGCATTTTAAAAAATTGAGATTAATCATCTTTCTGTTTTAATTGGAATATTTAATCCATTTACAGTTTTTGGCTCTTATGGATAAAGTTGCAATGAATATTTTTATACAAGACTTTTTGTGAGTACATGCTCTTTTCTTGGGTAAACATCTAGGAATGAAATTGTTGAGTCATAGAGTTGGCATATAATTTTATTATTTTTAATGTTATTGAGGCATAAGTTATATACAATAAAATAGATTTGAAGTATACAGTTCGATGAATTGCAACAAATGCAAACACCCAGGTAACTACCACCTCATGTTAAGATATAGATTATTCCCAACATTCCAACAAGTTTCCTTGTACACCTTGCCTGAGACACCAACCTGATTTCTATCACCAAAGTCTAGTTCTTCATGGAATCAGACAATATATAGTCTTATATCTTGTTTATCTCATGCAAGATAATGCTTCTGAGACTCACCCATGCTGTTCTATGTATCAGTAGTCCATTCTTTTATTTATGAGTAGTATTCTGCTGTATGAATATAATCACAATTTATTTATGGGCATTTGAGTTATTGCCAGTCGCTATCTTTTACGAATAAAGCTGCTACGCACATTTTTGTGCAAGGTTTTGTTTTTGTTTTTGTGTTTGAGTTTGTGGTTTTGCGTGTGTGTGGCCTCATTCATTTCATTCTCTTGGGTAAATACTTAGAATGGAATCATTAGGGCACAGTGTATTATATGTGTATTTATAATAAACTGCCAAACTGATTTCCAGAGTGGTTTGCATAATATTATACCAGCAATGTATGAGATTTGCAGCTCCCTCCCCTCCTCTCCAACGTGGGATAGCCCCCTGGTGTCTCATTGTGATTTTAATACACGTGTCTCTGATGAGCAGTGATGTTGAGCACCTTCCTCATGTTTATTGTCCGTTCATAAATCTTCTTTTTTTTTTTTAAAATTTCCATATCTTTTTTAAAAAAAATTATTTATTTATTTATGGCTGTGTTGGGTCTTCGTTTCTGTGCGAGGGCTTTCTCTAGTTGCGGCAAGCGGGGGCCACTCTTCATCGTGGTGCGCGGGCCTCTCACTATCGCGGCCTCTCTTGTTGCGGAGCACAGGCTCCAGACACGCAGGCTCAGTAGTTGTGGCTCACGGGCCTAGTTGCTCCGCGGCATGTGGGATCTTCCCGGACCAAGTCTCAAACCCGTGTCCCCTGCATTGGCAGGCAGATTCTCAACCACTGCGCCACCAGGGAAGCCCTAAATCTTCTTTTTGAAGTGTCTTTTCACACCTATGGCACATTAAAAAAAATTGGGTAGTTTATATTTTTCTTATTGATTTGTAGTTCTTTATATATTCTGGATACAAGTCTTTTGTCAGGTACAGTATTGTGAATAATTTCTCCCCATCTATGGCTTTCCTTTCATTTTCTGAGTGCATTTGTTAATAATAGTGAATAGTTCTTTGAAGAAAAGAACTCCCTAAATGCCCAACAATGTTATGCAGGACATGGGAATAACGCTGATGACATATGGTTGGATTTAAAAAGGAGGATACAGAATTATACTTGCAGTATGACTTTAACTATTTTAAAATATGCATTGAAAAAAAGGTGGAGGGAAACCCACAAAACATTGCTTTGGCTGACTCTGGGTAGTGAGATTATGCTCTCCAGCATTTTTTTTTTTTTTTATTGTGGCAAATACACAGAACATAAAATTTACCACTTTCACCATTTTAAAGTGTACAATACAGTGACATTAAGTACACTTACAATATTGTGCAACCATCACCACTGTCTAATTCCATAACTTTTTCATCACCCCAAGTGGAAACCCTGTGCCTATTAAGCATTCACTCCCAATTCCCTCCTCCCACTGGCCCCTGGAAACCACCAATCTGCTTTCTGTCTCTATACGCTTGTTATTTTAAAAAAATGTACATTTGTTTTACTTTTTCTGAATTTCTGCTAATGAGTGTGTGTTTTGATATGAGAAATAAAGCAGAAACCAAGAATAACAAAGGATGTCTAGAGAGGGGAACAAGTAAGTTGTACTGAGTGAGTCCTAAGCTCTAGGTCAGTAGAATTCATTTTGTGACAATAGCTAAGTGTGTTCAGCTCTGACTGTGCTGGGTACCCTTCTTGCCTGATTCCTCTCGCGTGTGTCTTGCCACCACCCTGACAGACAGGTTCTAATATTATGTCCAATTCATCCGTGAAGCTGAATCTCCTCCCCTGGCCCCATTTTCTGTGACTGCTCCACCATCCTGGGAGCTCCATGTGGGCAGAGACCATATTGGTTCTTGTTCTGTCCAGTGTGGCTGCAGCTCATCCTTGTGGTCATCAAGAGTTGTGGAGGAAATGAACGCCTGTGTGAAAAGAGCGACTTTGCTGAGACTGGAGAATGAAACGAATCAGATGGATCTCGAGGCGTAGCCTCAGAGTCAAAGGCAGGCTGGGAGGAAGTGCAGCTCAGGGACCAAGTCTAGCACTGTGAGAAAATATTGAACGGTAGATTCATGAGGTCCCTCGTGGCCTTAATGACCAGGGCGGGAGGAAAGAAGTAATAGCAAGTGACATTTATACAACGTGTTACAGTTTACATAGCTCTTGCATGCGCATTACCTCATTTAATCCGGAAGGAGCATAGGGTGGGGTTTCAGCACGTGGCCCCGGAATTTGCTTGTCTGAGTTTGCGTCCTGGCTCTACCACTTACTGTGTGACCCTGGAAGAGTTATGTACCCCGTGTTCCAGTTACCTTACGTGTGCAGTGAAGACACTGATAGTACCTGATGCATAGATTTGTTGTGATGATTAAATAAGGTAGGTGCTGCCCATAAAGTATCTAGAATTGTGCCTGGAGCATAGTAAACACTAATTAAAAGTTGGCTGTTATTACTTAATCCTCTCAATAGGCCCTGGAGATATGTAGACAAACCCCACTTTATGGGCAGCTCAGAAGGATGGAGTGACCTGTCTGAGGGCACAGTGCGGAGGTGGGAGTGGAGAGACAGGGTTTGGACCACATCTGTTTTACCCCAAAGCCCTGACCTTTCAGCTTCTTCATGCCACCTCCGTTGATGTGCACTTTGCCTGGGCTCACAGGCAGGAGAAGTAAATTCTGCTGTAGCTGGCCATGCACCAGGGTGTTAAAAAAGATCACTTGTCTTGTCTAGAGCTCAGATCCACGTGAGGTAGGATAGCTGAGAAAGCACTTTACACCCTGCTGGAGTGTGATGAAAATGAATTGCTGTTATTGGTACTTTAACAAAGTATTTAAAATTTTTTTCCTAGCACTGGTTTCCCCCATTCTGCTAATAGTACCCCGATTTCCCTTGGGGAACCACGGCACCCCACCCCTCAGTCTGTGCTTAGGATTATCCCTGGCTAGAGAGATGGGTGTGTGAGCAGGTCTGGCCAATGTGAGCATTGCATCACTTTAGCCAAGAGGAGTAGCTCAGGAATGGTATGTGATCCAAACCCAGGGCCACCAGGTTCAAATGCAGGACTTCGAGCACAGCTCTCAGGGAAGAGGCATTTCTTTTCCTCCGGGGAGACGGAGAGGATGTGATCTAGCCTGGAGCGCCGGAAGCCATGCTGCCTCCACTGTGGGGACAGCATGCCTGAGAATGGGACCAGCCCAGAGGCAAACGGGGAGGGAGAGAGAGAGAGAGAGACAGAGAGACAGAGAGAGAGAGAGAGAGAGAGAGAGAGAGAGAGAAGGCCCAATGTCCCTGGATTTAACTGAGCCTGTGTTTGGATCTACCTGGACTTTTCTGTTATGCTTCCTTTTCTAAGCCCCTAATAGCTTTCCTAGCACTGTGCTTTACTGTCATTATGTCCTCTTAGTGTCTCAGCAGCTGCTCAAAAAAGTGTAGTAGCACCGTATGACAGGGAGGGAAACTGAGGCTCTGAGTGATGAAGTGATTTGGCCAAAGCACTCAGGTAACTTGGGGCACTCTGCTGAAGGCTCAGCCACTCGACTAAGAAGGCCAGAAGCACTGTTGTACTAAAGCTCTGTCCCTGCCCTAAGTCAAGAATGCTCCTCCTCCTGGAAATGTCACAACAGAAAGGATTTGGATGCCCCAAAAGCCGTCTTCTTTGGTTCCATCCCTCAATTATCCTGACAGCCAGATTTGAACGAAATTGGATTTAGTGCATTTCACAATTTTGTTGAACAAATTTGTGGATTAAGGGAACAGATTAAATCCACTTTTTTTTTTTGACATCATCAAAAATATGACATGAAGACTGGAAATGAACCTTCCTGGTCTTGGAATAATTTCAATGGAGCCTGAGTCCCTCCTTCTTAAGGGTTTGTGGGGTTTTTTTGGTTTTTTTTTTAAACCTTATTCTCACAAAGACCTTTGGGAAGCTGGTTGCAAATCTTACCTGAGACCTGAGATCTGATCCTTGGGTTTAGTTTGGGCCACAGTACCCATACCTGAGATGTGATTCTAGCAGGAAGGGCCCCTCTCTGCCCCCGCCCATCATTCATCTTTTCTTCCATTTCTCCCACGATTTCCTCTGGGCCATAGCCTAATTCAAGTGTCAGCTTTTTTTTATAACTGGACTAACAGATTTTCATGTTAGTGCCAATTCAAGCGCCCTATCCCTTCTCTGAACTCTTACTCAAGTCAATAAATATTTAACTCATTTGGCAATTAGTTAGGTGCCTTTGGCACTTCACCCAATGGCTTTTAAAACAAGCTAGATACTTCTTTTTTTCCATCTTTGTTTCTTGGCTTCATGGTAGACAGACCAGCTATACGTGGGCAGGAAATATGATTTCTACTTCTCTATATATGTACCTGACATGTAGTATTTACTGCCTTCTAAATTTAATTGGCATATGATTCCTTAACAATAAAAGGATAACTTTTTAAAGAGAGAAAGAGATTATCTTGGCTGGACTTAACGGAGGGGAGGCTGTAAAGCACATTGGGTTAGTGTGAGGGCTTTGATGCCAGACAGTGTGGGTTTGAATCCTGGCTCCCCATTTATTTTTATTTATTTATTTTTTTATTAATTAATTTATTTATTTTTGGCTGTGTTGGGTCTTCATTTCTGTGAGAGGGCTTTCTCTAGTTGCGGCAAGTGGGGGCCACTCTTCATCGCAGTGCGCGGGCCTCTCACTATCGTGGCCTCTCTTGTTGTGGAGCACAGGCTCCAGACGCGCAGGCTCAGTAGTTGTGGCTCACGGGCCTAGTTGCTCCACGGCATGTGGGATCTTCCCAGAGCAGGGCTCGAACCTGTGTCCCCTGCATTGGCAGGCAGATTCTCAACCACTGTGCCGCCAGGGAAGCCCTCCCCATTTATTGATGATATGATTTTAACAATGATGTACTCTCTCGCTGCCTCAGTTTCCCCTCCCATAAACTGGAAATAACAATAGCACTTGACCAAGCCCCTAAAACAGGAATGCAGGAAGCATTTTCTAAATGTCAACTATCACAATTTTATTATTTCTTCCCAATAATCATAATATGCTTATGAACTACTTACGGCTAACCTACAGGTGGACTTTACCTTACCTAGGCTTTGTCTAGATTATCAGATTCTTATCTTTAAAACATGAATTATCTGAATGATTGTGGTTTTTTCCCCCATTATATAATATATATAAGGTGAAAGAACAGAAAAGCAGCTGACCAAATGCAATAAGACAAACAAATTAAAACGTAGAATGAATCAGTGTTAACCAAAGAGAAGAGCCTGAGGGAGCATTAGGAAAGCTGCCAAATCTATTAAGTAAAAGAGAGATAAGGGAGAGAACCATCAATTACAATTAATTAAAAGTTTTTAACTGTTGTAATGCTGACCTCATGCTCCAGGAGCCTGAGACAAAGGAAAGAAATGTGGATACTTGAGTGGTCATGACATTTTTCCAACTGGCCACTTTCCCCTTAACCAGACCAAGCCTGTCTCTTCCATCTTGCCCTCGTGGGCTACCTGGGTCAAGACCTGACTCATGGCTCAGGTTCCTCCTTGCTGAAAAGAGAGGAAGTCCTGAGACCTGGCAAACAGCTTTCTAGACTCTTCTCCCACATTCTCATCCATCAGCAGGTCCCGCTGAATACATTTTCAGAATGTGTCCTGATTCTGGGCACTTTTCCCCCACACCAAGCCTCCATTTCTACCTGGAACTACAGTGATTTGCTAAGTGGTCTCGTTTCCACTCTTTTATTTATTATTCTCTGAAATTGCCTTGTCCTGACTTTTCTACTTGTTTCTTACATTTGTTTTCACCATTAGCCTATAAACGTCTCATTCATCAGTGGCTGGCACATGCGTGGTCCAATCGATACTTCTTTCTTTTTTAAAAAATTTTTATTGGAGTATGGTTGATTTACAATGTTGTGTTATTTTCAGGTGCACAGCAAAGTGAATCAGTTATACATGTACATATATCCATTCTTTTTTAGATTCTTTTCCCATATAGGTTATTACAAAATATTGAGTAGAGTTCCTTGTGCTATACAGTAGGTCCTTGTTGGTTATCTATTTTATATATAGTATTGTGTATATGTTTTTTTTTTTGGCCGTGCCATGCAGCATGCAGGATCTTAGTTCCCCGACCAGGGGTCGAACCTGTGCCCCCTGCATTGGAGCACCAGGGAAGTCCCTCGTAGTGTGTATATCTTAATCACAATCTTGACTGAATGGAAGGAGCTGGGAAGAGTTTCCTTCTTTCTTTCTTTATTTTTTTAATTGGCGTATAGTTGATTTACAATGTTGTGTTAGTTTCAGGTGTACAGCGCAGTGATTCAGATATATATTCTTTTCCATATTCTTTTCCCTTGTAGGTTATTACAAAATATTGAGTATTGTTCGCTGTGCTATACAGGGAACAGGTCCTTGTTGGTTATCTATTTTATATATAATAGTGTGTATATGTTAATCCCAAACTCCTAATTTACCCCTCCTCCCATTTCACCTTTGGCAACCATAAGTTTGTTTTCTATGTCTGTGGGTCTATTTCTGTTTTGTGAATAAGTTTGTATCATTTTTTAAAGATTCTGCATATAAGCAATATCATATGATATTTGTCTTTGTCTAACTTACTTCACTTAGTATGGTAATCTCTAGGTCCATCCATGTTGCTGCAAATGGCATTATTTCATTCTTTTTTATGGCTGAGTATTATTCCATTGTCTATATATATATATATATATATATATATATACATATATATATACACACACACACTACATTTTCTTTATCCATTCATCTGTTGAAGGACATTTAGGTTGCTTCCATATCTTGGCTATTGTAAATAGTGTTGCTATGAACATTGGGGTATATGTATCTTTTCAAATTATGGTTTTCTCTGGATATATGCCTAGGAGTGGGATTACTGGATCATATGCTAACTCTATTTTTAGTTTTTTAAGGAATCTCCATACTGTTCTCCATAGTGGCTGCACCAATTTACATTCCCACTAACAATACAAGAGGGTTCCCTTTTCTCCACACCCTCTCCAGCCTTTATTATTTGTAGACTTTTTGACGATGGCCATTCTGACCAGTGTGAGGTGGTACCTCATTGTAGTTTTGATTTGCATTTCTCTAATAATTAGTGATGTTGAGCACTTTTTCATGTGACTGTTGGCTATCCGTATGTCTTCTTTGGAGAAATGTAGAGTTGCCTTCTTAAGCAAAAGGCTTTTTCTCTTCTCAAGGGAAATCCACTCTGTAGATATGAAAGTGGGCCCCTTCTAAGGTTTACTGGGCAACATTTTGCTAAAATCATTCAAATTATAAGACTTCAAAGTTATAGAAGGTAGTCATACTCTTATTTTTAAGTGTGTCATTTGTATTTTTCACACCCAGGAAGTGAAGGCAGAGAGTTAAATCTTCTCTGTTTGAGCTTCCCCATGCATCTATGTGATTCTGGTGGTCAAGCCCCTCCCAACTCATTCTCAGCAATTGTGTTCAGCCTTTGAATGTTTGTCTCACACAATTCTGCTTCTCTGATATAGATTCTTGGGGCTCCAGGTACAAAGGTTGCCGTCACCCTCTCTGCCATGTTTTGACCCCATTGGGAAATGTAAATCCGGTCATCACATGTGGTCCAAAGCCTCTTGTCAGGAAGGGGCCCAGGCTGTTTCTTGTATGAGCATCTCTGTCCTGGAGCACGTGATCCTCCCCAAGCTCACTCAATCCAAAGGCTGCCTGGCACAGAGCCTGGCTCAGCACCAGAAGCTCCAGTGAATGAGATGGGCCAATTGTATCCCATCCACTCCCCCTAGAGTTTGACCTGGGAAATACGGGCAGAATCACAGGGTCAATAGAAGTTAGAAGGTCGTGAGGAAGAGAGAGGCCTGTGAGACTAGGACTGAATCAGAGTTATGAGGATTCAGAAGCAGAAGCGTGGAGCTCAAGAAGGGATACACAGAGTGGAGGGCAAGGAAGCCACTGGAAACAGAAGAGATGGAGTAGTCACACACAGGGAAGCAGAGACCCGGAGAAAGGCAAGGTAAAGGTGGAACACGAGAGAACCCAGATTCTTGCAGCGAGGGCTCCTGGAGTGCCTTGGTGGATACCTTGGGTTCATAAAGACCTTCCTGTTCCAGTCTCCACCATCCCATGTCGTGATATACTCTCGATTCCTGTGAGATCCCGGTTCCCTTGTTGGGCCTCACGGCCTGAGCCACCCTGAAGGGCTCGCTGTTCTTTACGGACTCACAAGGCAGGAAACCAACAGTAACTGCTGTCAGTGGGTCCCTATTAGGCACTTTGTGTGTGTGTGGGGGGGAGGGGAGGATGAGTGGCGTCCAAGAACTTTTAGGGGACTAACTCCTCCAAGGCTCTGGTAATATCCATGGGGGTGGTCCCATTCCTCAAGGATCTAGGCTCTGCTTTCTTTTTCTTCATGTATCCCCCAAATTACATATATAAACATCTAAACTGTCTTTTATATATAACAAAATATGTAAGTACATATAATATATAAGTATTATATAAACACATACATATGTATTACAGATAGAGTAGAATTACAACTTGGTTTAAAGTCTAAAGTGTGTCTTAGGCTAAATTGTATATTGTATATTATTGTCAAATTTACGCCTGAGAACCGTTTAAAGTACCCATGGAACATACGTGATATACATGATTTTGGATTTATAACTACAACTTGTATGGTAATAGTAAGCATGAACACCAGGAAATATCAATCAACCCCTTCCTGTAGAACTCTTGCTGAAATAGCTGCAAATGAGAAAAAACAGATTCCGGTTCCCACCCCCAGGCAAATTGTGACCATAACTTGCAAAGACTTTTTCCAGCCCAAATGACAATTGATTCATTCCTTCTGGCAAACGGATTGCTGTGACGTTCCCTGTAAGTCAGATATCCTCTGAGATTATTTTAACTGGAACCCTCATGACTTTTGAAAGATTTGAGGTGGTCCTAATAATTGGCAGATATATAACAATTCCATTAAAATAAAAAACAAAAAAAGTCGTAAGAAGGGGAAATAAATAACCTAAAGGAGTGAGGCTAATATAATTCCTATAATGGACAAATGAACTCTGAGTTTCCTGGAAGTCAAGGGAAAAAGGGAAAATCCTAGACAAGCATTCTCATTGCTTAATAAAAATAATCAAAAGAGAGAGGTTTTCTCTTGGCACTATTTTAAAAAAAATTAGGGACTTCCCTGGTGGTCCAGTGGTTAGGACTCTGTGCTTCCACTGCAGGGGGCACAGGTTCGATCCCTGGTTAGGGAACTAAGATCCCACAAGCTGTGCCGTGCAGCATGGCCAAAAAGAAAAAAATTAAAGGTCACTCATAATTTCATCATAGTGATATTGTTATTTTTGCTTGTATACACTGTATTCCAGTCCTTGCCTGCAAGCAAAATAATAGGTAATTTTATTTAAAAAAAATTTGAATAGGCAAAACATTCACATAGTTTGAAAATAGGAAAGTGTGAAAAGTAAACAATGGAATTTCTCTCCCGTCCTTGTCATAAGTTTGCCCCAGTTCGACTCCCTTCAAGCTCCCCCTGTTTTGTATCCATCTAGAGTTTTTATGCATAGTCAATCACAACTTCATCATCAACAATAAAATATGGACTCATTTGTTTCATTTAACAACATATCTTTCAGGCTTTTCCATATCAGTAGGAAAGCCTCCTCTTCTTTCTCTTTCATAGCTACAGGGTATCTCATTGTTTGGATGTACTTACCAATGCCCTACTGATGTCATTTTCATTTGGATTGTTCCTTTTTTTTTTTTGCTATTAGAAGCAAAGTATGTAACTTCACAATGTGCATATATTGATACATATGATAAATCGCTGAAGTTGATTGCTGGGTCAAGGGATAAATGCATTTGTGAATTTGATAGCTCTCACCAAATTGCCCTCCAGAAGGGTTCTGGAAACTTACGCTTCTACCAGCAGTGTCAGAAGGTTGAGTTGCCACATACTATCTTTATACTCTAGACCCAGCATCCTCCTGCTGATTTCCCAGGAGGAAGGAAAAAGGAATGTGAAAAAGGAAGAACTGTTTATCAGGTACCTACTATATGCCAGATGTACACGATATATACACGTTTGATCCTCAGTGTAACCCTGTGATGGTATCTCAGCAGAGCCTGGTGTCTTCCTGACCTGATTTCAGCTTTCATGGACCAGCAGTGGTGACAACAGAGTTCTCTGTGTCTCAACTACTTTATTTTCTTGGCTGACTTAAACTTCGAGTGTCACAGCTCAGCCCTACTTAGAGGAACCCCTGGGAATCTTTGCCCCCTTCCACTTGGCCTCCTGCCCAGGTCCCAGCCCTGGCCCCTCACAAGTGATTTTTGAGGGTGGCGCAGGGCTCCTCTGGGTACCCGTCTCGCAGGAGGGCATCCAGCCACTCCTCCAGGTCCCGCACCAGCTGTTCTACATCTCGCACCAGCTGTTCCAGGTCTCGCACCTCTTTCTCTAGCTTCTCCACGAAAACATGCAAATTCTCCTTCAACCAGGTCCTGATGACCTTGATTGGCTCTTCTGAGGGGTCATTGGTCTGGTATTCAAACACCTGAAAGGCAGACACTTACATTGCATCTTGAGCCTTTTCATGTAGACCCTCCCTTGCCGCTGGTTTCTAAAAGTTCCCCGAGCCTTTGCAATGCTTTCCTTCTGCCCGAAGTACCCATCCCCACCTTCTCCACCCGGAGACCCATCAATGACACCTCTGGGAAGCCTTCTCAGATTTCCTCAGCCAAGCTTGATGTCCCTCAATACCTTCTTGAATACGTTACCTGGGAAGTCATAGGATTCTGGGTGTAGTTACATTCTCTGATTCTTTCTGACACCTCCCAACTTCTTCCTGAAACAGGCACAGACACCACCTCTTAATAAGGTAAAGGAGAGTGAGTTGGGATACACTCAGTTGATCATCCCAATGGGATGAAGAGGATGGGAGAAGGCAAGCTGTGGAGGCCCCCTTGGCATGCAGCCATCTCCAGAATATGCTCCTGACTCCGTGTGGACTTGGCTCCTCCCTCCTCAGATTCCAGAATGCTCACCTGATATTTGTGTGCCCACATATAGCACCAAGATCAGCAACGCCAACAGTGTCTGGGGGCAAGAAGAGAAGGAGGAAGGAGGTGAATTTCTGGAGGGTATACGTGCATCCCTGCTTCCCTCACAGAGGGCTAGGCATGGGGCTGCTATAAGATCATGGTTAGAGCTTAACTTTTTTCTGATTATCTAAGTCACGTGTACTTACTACAAAACCCGCAAATACTGCAGAATTAGATAACATGGCAACTTACTGCCATTTCATTGGTGTTTTCCCGCCTTTCTCCCTGCTGAGAAGGAAGGCCCACCTCTATTCTCATTCCTTGCCTCGCTTTTGCATTTTTTCTTTTAAATGATCTTTAAAAGGAGTTGACTTTATTGAGGTATAATTCACATACGATAAAATGCACATTTTACATGCACAGTTTGATGAGTTTTGACAAATGTCTATGCTTGTGGACTACCACTCCAATCTAGATGTAGAACATTTCCATCATCCTAGAAAGTTCCTTTATGTGCTTTTGCGGCCAACTCCCTCTTTACCCCCCACCCCCACCCCCGCCATAGGGAACCGATCATCTGCTCTCTGTCACTGTGGAGCCGTTTAGCCTGTTCTGTAACTGCACATCAATGAAACCATATATTATATCCTTTTTTGTTGAGCTACTTTTACTCAACGTAATGCTTCTGAGATGTCTCCATGTTTTCACGTTCGAGGTTATTGATGAGTAATATTATATTGTATGGATATAGAATATATATGTGTGTGTGTATGTCTGTACCTATATGTGTGCTCTCAAATGGATGCCTGGGATCTTAAGGAGTTTCATGGTTCTAGCTGGATCAAAATTCCATCCACCTCCAGCACTGCTGGACTTCCAGTGTCTCTGCTCTAAACCCCATAGCAGCTGCTGTCTGGTAAGCCGTGGGTAATCTATTCCTTTGCGTGCAGCCCACAGCCAAGAAGTCACGGAGATCCCCGCCTGGGCTTTCGGGGTCCTCTCAACACACAGCTCTTCTTCCTCTCCAATGCCTTGTCCTACGGAGTCCAGCTGCTTCAGTTGCGCAGACTCTCTGCAGCTCAGCGGGACTGCTGGGCTCTGTTCGCCCTCTAACTCTTGGTGCAGCCGTCGTCGGGAAAGAGTTGAGGCAATCACCAGTTTTCTTTTCTCAGGGATTGCACTTTTGTGCTGTCTGTTGCCCTCACCGGAAAATAGTAGTTGCCTCATTTATTTTGTCAATTTCATGGCTGCTTACAATGAATGGGAGGGCTAGTTTAGCCCCAGTTACTGTGTTAAGGCTGCAGTTGGAAGTCTACCTCTTGGGGTTTGGGTGCAGGAATGAAACGGCTGCCTGAAGACAACATTGCTCCCTAGAGCTTGGGTCAGTCCAAGACCATTTAGGAGATTCTGATGGGTGTGCCAGAATCAGGAGGGGAGAAAACTGAGAGCCTTTTGGAGAGATGGGAGAAGGTAGAGGGGGAATCTGAGTCTGGGAGGGGCCCGATACCTTCTCCTGGGTGGCCTCGTGGTGTGGCTGGGAGGTCTTAGCACAGGGAATTCAGAGACACCTGCTTTCAACAGACAATGTGAGTTGGGACAGTGATGGTGTCAGGGGCAAACAAAAGTGGAGAGAGGATTAAGGCGGACACAGTAGTGACCGACACTGACTTTCCCCCCAACTCACTGGATGTGGGCTGAGCCAGATTTAATCTGACTTGAAATAATACATTTCTTATGTACCTGTCTTTGTGAAGCAAGATTTAGACTGGCTACCACAAACAAAGAAGATAAGAGATTTGCATAATTTGTCTCTTCCCTGGATAGCTTTTCAAAAATATATACTAGCAACTATATTATTATTAACTTAAAAAAAAAGTAAAAATTAATTACATAGCAGCAACGTGACTGAGTCTCTCACACACACTAGGAGTGAAAAAAGCCAGTCATGAAGGGACACACTGTTTGCTTCCATTCCCATGAAATTCAGGGACATACAAAACTTATCTGTGATGATAGAACTCAGAATCGTGGTTATGGAGTATGAGCTGGGAGGGGCCTTGGAGGAACCTTGGACAGGCTCTATAGCTTGATCTGGGTAGCAACTGCCTGGGTGTGGACACCCAATGTGAAATCATAGTACACTTCAGATTAGGGCACTTTTTAAATTTCTTAACAATATTCCCTGAGACTCTCTTTATCTAAGACACATAGAACTGACTCATTCTTTATAATGGCTGATGAACATTCTGTGGTCTGAAAGCTCTTCTATTTCTTTAACCACTCCTCTGTCAATGTGCTTTACAGGATGGTGTCTTCACCAGCACACTTGCTGCTATTTTGTGTGTGTGTGTGTGTGTGCAGGGTGGAGATAAAGGCAGGGAACAGGGGCTAAGATTGAGTTTTAGTCCTTCTCTTGTGCTGTTGTGGGGCCTGAGCCAAATCATTTCTTCTCTCTGAGCCTCAGTTTCTTCACCTGTAAAGTGGATTTTGATATATGCTGAAAGGTCTTTCAAAAAGGCAAGGTGGGGACTCTGTCATCGAATTGATTTGGGAAATGCTGTGGTAAACAAAGTTATGTGGATTTCCTTGCTGCAGGACTTGTCAGAGCCTTCATTATGTGAACGAGCTGTGTAAATCTCCAAGAAGGGAACGAGGGTATCAGCATTTCCCAAACCACAGAACATTTTAAATGACTTTTCTAAAAGGAGCATTCCTGGGGTTTGAGATTCGTGGGACACTTTTTTAGCAAAAGCTGCAGCATAATGGGAGCCCCGCAAAGTCCAGCGTAAAGGAAGCATTGGAACGTGTATAAATGTATGAGTGAACAAATCTTTTGAAAACATATATAGGTCAGTCATGTATCGCTCTGCGATAAAATCCCACCCCTTTCCACGGTGTGCAAGGCCCAGATGACCTTCCCAGCCTCCTTTTACATCCTTCCCTCAGTTCTCCACCTGGCAGGCGGTGGAGTGCAGGGTCACCTTGCTAAGGGTTCTGGAATCAGATGGCCCTGGCTTCAAATCCCAGTATGTCCCTGCTGTCTGGCCTTTTGCCTTTCCGACCTCAGCTTACCCATTTGTGAATGAGGTTGCTAATAGTTGCTTCTCGGGAATGTCATGAAAGAGAGAGGGGTAGAAACACCAGGCTGTGCACATAAGTGCTAACATTTTCCATTTTGACAAAATCCTATGTGAGGTTTGAATTTCAGCCCTAAGAACAAAAGCTCCAGGACCTCTCCAGTTCAGGTGTATTATCCTATTTATTTCGGTTCATTCATTCATTCATTCAGCACCTGTTATGTACCAACCACTATTCTAGGCACTAGGAATACAGCAGGAAGCTAAATAAAAATCCCAGCCCTCCTGGAGCATACCTTCTGCTGGCAGTGTGGAGAATTAAATAAGAGTGTCAGTAATGACTTCTAGAAGAAGCTCCTGAGCCCTGCTGCGTTCCACCAGGTTGGGCTCTAGGGAGAGTCGGGCTGAAAGCCCGTTCCTGACTTTGAGGGCCTTACAGTCTGCCTGGAGTGTCCAATGGAGTCCACATGGGAGGAAAGCCATGTATACCTGGTCTGGCCTCACCTGTTTCTTGTCCTCAGAGTGACCTCCCCTTCTCTCAGCGGCCACTCGCCCCCTGCTGCCCACCTGTTGGATCACCATGATCTCAGGTCCGGCTGCCTGGGTGGAACAGGGTACCCTCACCTCCCCGGCCTCTGGTCACCAAGCATCTCTCAAGCCATGAGTTCTGATGTCACAGAAGGTGGGGACAGTCAGGCCCCCATTCTGCACCACCCTGGTGTTTAGCCCCAACTTGTTTTTCATATAAATGTAAAAAACAAAGGCCAGAAAGAAATACACCGAAAGATTTTATTTCAGGATGGTGATTTTTCTGATCCTTTTTCTTCTCTTTTCAATTTTGTTTTATAAGATGCAAGTCTTTAAATAAAAAAACAATAGAATATTTTTTAACTGAGTTTATTGAGATAATTGTAGATTCACATGCAGTTGTAAGAAACAGTGTAGGAGATCCTGGGTACCCTTTACTCAGTTTCCACTGATGGTAACATAGGCTCTTGCCATGGATACAATCTATCAATCTTATTAAAATCTCCCCAGTTCCACTTGTATTCATTTGTGTGTGTATTTAATTCTAAATAATTCTGTCACATGGCTAGATTTGGGTATCCACCACTACAGTCACGATACAGAAGAATTCCCAAACCACAGGGTTCTGTGTTGCTGTTTGATCCCCGCCCCCTCCCTTCCCGCCCCCCACCCTCCCCCCACCCCCGCCCCGCCACCACTGTCTCTAATTCCTGGCAACCACTGATCTGTTGTCTATTTCTAAAATTTTATCTTTTCAAAAATGTCGTATCAATGGAATCAAATAGTCTGTGACCTTTGGAGACTGGCTTTTTGGTACTTAGCATAATTCCCTGGCAATTCATCCCGATTATCCTGCTTCGGTAGTTTGTCCCTCTTTCTTTTTGTGTAGTATTTCATGGCAGGGATGTGCCACAGTTTACCAGCCACCCACTGAAAGACAGACATCTGGGCTGTTTCCAGGTTTTGGCTTTTATGCGTAAAGCTAATATGGGCTTTCTTGTATAGGCACACCTTGTTTTATTGCACTTCGTAGATACTGCCTTTTTTACAAACTGAAGTTTTGTGGTAGCCCTGCGTGGAGCAACAGCATTTCCCAACAGCATTTGCTCATTTCACGTCTTTGTGTCACATTTTGGTAATTCTTGCCATATTTCAAATTTTTTCACTATTATTATGTTTGTTATGGTGATCTGTGATCAGTGATCTTTGATATTACTACCACAACTCCCTGAAGGCTCAGATGATGGTTAGCATTTTTAGCAATAAAGTATTTTTAATTAGGGTATGCACATCATTTTAGACATAATGCTATTGCACATTTAATAGACTACAGTATAGTGTAAACATAACTTTTATGTGTGCTGAGAAAGCAAAAAAATTGTGTGACTCGCTTTATTATGATACTCACTTTATTGTGGTGGTCTGGAACCAATATCTCCGAGGTATACCAGTACAGGTTTTTGTGTGAACCTAAGTTTTTATTTCTCTGGGATGTGTAAGGGGACAATTGCTGGATTATGTGGTAATTGCATGATAATTTTATAAGACACTGCCAAACTATTTCCTAGAGTGGCTGTACCATATTACATTCTCATCAGCAATATAGGAACAATACAGTCTCTCCTCATACTCCCTAGCATTGGTGTTTTCATTATTTATTTTAGACATTTTAGTAGGTATATAGTGATATCTTATTGTGGTTTGGATTTGCATTTTTTTGATATCTAATTATGTTGAACATCTTCTCATGTGCTTTTTTGCCATCTGTATCTCCTCCTCAGTGAAACGTCTGTTCACATCTTCTGCTCATTTTCTAATTGGATTGGTTTTTTTACAGTTAAGCGTTGAGAGTTCTTTGTATATTTCAGATACTAGATGGATGTATGGTTTGTAAATATTTTCTCACAGTCTGTAGCTTGTCTCTTCATCTGCTTCACATGGACTTTTGCAGAGGAAAAGGTTTTAATTTTGTTGATGTTCAACTTACCAATTTTTTTCTTTTGTGAATCATGGGTTTTGGTGTCAAATCTAAGAACTCCTCACTAGCCCTAGAAGCAGAAGATTTTCTCCTATTTTTCTTTTTTTTTCCTTTTTAAATTAATTAATTTATTAATTAGTTTTTGGCTGTGTTGGGTCTTCATTTCTGTGCAAGGGCTTTCTCTAGTTGTGGCAAGCGGGGGCCACTCTTCATCGTGGTGCGCGGGCCTCTCACTATCGTGGCCTCTCTTGTTGCGGAGCACAGGCTCCAGACGCGCAGGCTCAGTAGTTGTGGCTCACGGGCCTAGCTGCTCCGCGGCATGTGGGATCTTCCCAGACCAGGGCTCGAACCCGTGTCCCCTGCATTAGCAGGCAGATTCTCAACCACTGCGCCACCAGGGAAGCCCAATTTTCTCCTATTTTTAGAAAGTTTTATAGTTTTATGCTTCACCTTCCAGTCCATGATATGTTTGGAGTTAATTTTTGTATAAGGTGTCAAGTTTGGATCAAGGTTCATTTTTTTGCCTGTGGGTGTCCATTTGCTACAGCACCATTTGTTGAAAATTGTTTCATATCTCCTTTGAATTTCTTTTGCATCTTTGTCAAAAATAAGCTGAACATATTTGAGTGGGTCTATTTCTGGTTCTCTACTCTGTTTCATTGATCTATGTATCGATCCCCACACCAACACCAACTGTCCTGATTATAACTATACAGTAAGCCTTAATATTGAGTAGAGTGACTTCTCCCACTTTGTTCTTTGTCAAGATTATTTTCAGCACTTCTAAGGCCTAAGCCTTTCCATATAAACTTTAGAATAAGATGTCTATGTCTACAAAAACAAAACAAAACAAAACCTTGCTAGCTGGAATTTTGACAGGAATTGCATTAAACCTACAGATCTCTCGGGGGAGAACTGTCATCTTTACTATGTTGTGTCTTCCAATCCATGAACATGGTATGCCTTACCATTGATTTAGGTTTTCTCTGATCAGCATTTTGTAGTTTTCAGCATACAGATCCTATACGTGTTTTAAGTGTATATTTAAATGTTTCATTTACTTTGCACTCCCCTCATATTTTAAAAGACTCCATCTACCAAAGAAATTTCATGTGTTAAGAAATCATTAATTTTCAACATTTTGGTGATCTAAGTTTCCCAAAGTGACACATACAAAGTTTCTGATTAGCACCCAGATAACTTTTATTCATTGAGCAGCTACTGTATGCTAGACATTTCACTACTTTGTTTATTACATCTTCTCCAGGCTATAATTCTGTAGATAATTGGGGATTAAGTCTGTTTTACTAACCATTGTATCTCTAAATCCCATTATGCAGCCTGTTACATACTAAATGTTCAGTAAAAATATTTGTTGAATGGATGAATAATGAGCAACTTTAAAATGTGGGTTCTGAGAGGCCCTGAGCTATGTCTGGTGAATACATTTTTGTATTCATAGTACTTGGATCAGAAAATATTTGTTGAATGAGGAAAGCAGGTGGTATGATTTTAATTTTACCAATGAAGAAGCTGAGGCCCAGGGTAGCCGAGGAAGGATATTAGCCATAGTAGCTGTCACGTGCTGAGTTATCGACTCTGTTCCAGACCCCTGTTAAGTGCGTTCCATACATTATCTCACCTAATCCTCATAACTGCCCTGCAAGATCGGGGCTGTCTATCTGTCTGGACGTTACTCTCCTTATTCAAGATCATCCACTCTGCTAGGGGTCTGAGTGCAGGTCTATTTAACTCTAAAGCCTTTTAGTTTACCCCAAGGGGTTAATGTAATTTCAGCCAAAAGCAAAGAAAATTGCCATTCTCATTGTCCTTTGTGGCTTTATTGTGGGTGAGTAGATGTGGGAGTCCCATTAAGCTTTTTGAAATATCAAAAGTAGCCATACTCCCTCTTTCCACTTCAACTTCATGACGACCCCAGTTTGGCACCCAGGAATGTCAAACAATCTCCATCTCTTCTTCTTCCCCTTTCTCCTGCATATCCTTATTATTATTATCATCCACAGCTAAGATACCTCAAGAAGTTGCTGAGCATAGGGCTCTGTGCAAAGTGCTTTATATGTATTGACTCACTGTATTATTATTTCAACTCTGGATGGCAAATGATATTATTATCCCCATTTTACAGATGAGGAGACTGAGGCTCACAGTGGTTAAGTCACTTTCCTAAAGTTACACAGAGAAGCAGGGCCGAGATCTGAACTCCGTGGGTCTGATTCCAGCACCCAGGGTCTTGACTGCCATGAGATACTGCCCCTTCCATGGGAAAACTCAAGACCAGAAAAAGAAAGGGATCTGCCCAAGCCATTCAGAAAAAAGAGACCAGATCTCAAGTCTCTTGCTCCCACCCGGGGACTCTTCACAAGGCCATCTGTGTCATCTCCATGGTCTTGCACATGGGCAGCTACTGGCTTCTTGGGGTTTACCTCCAGGAAATGTTTCAAATGTGAAATGCAGATACTCCAGGACTGCCCATTAAACTAATTGTGGCATATCGAAAGTAATGAATTACAGCCATGGAAAGAGAAGACAACCGGAAACATTTTCCTAGAAACCCAATGAATTCTTCCAGGAAACTGCTCTGAAGAGCACTGATGAGTTGGGAAGCTTCTGTGATTAGTTCTGAGGGCCAGTTCCTGGGGCAGGAAACTGAGGGAAGCCAAGCATCCCTGCCCGGCCCTCAGAGCGCCTGCCCAGAAGCCGGTGTGGGCTGCGGGCTGGGGCAGGGTAGGTGCTAGGAGCTGGGGCTCTGGGCGGGGTGCCTCCCAACCTCCCCCGCCAGCCAGCACTCCACTACCCAGTACAGGAAGAGGGAGGGGATGGGAAAGGAGGGAGGGACCGCGGACTAGGGAATTAGGCTTCCTGAGTGAACGTGGGAGTGAATGGGGGAGTGGGGGAATGAATGGAAAATGTGTGGGTGAAAAAAAGAGTTCCAGGCAAATCACTAATGGAAAAATTATACCGTTTGCGGGAGCAGTCTGCCCATACCTACCAGGCGGAGACCAAGCAGTGCTCTGTGCTTGAGTTCTGTCTCCCAAACACATCTGGGTTCGAATCCTCGTGTCACGGTGTTTCTGAGTCTCAGTTATCTGAAAAATGAGACCAGTAATAACGTATGCCTTGTGGGGATACTGGGAGGGCCAACTGGGATGATCTAACTGAATAGGGTCTGGTTCAAAGTAGGAACCCAATTAATCCCCCTCCCTCTCCCCTTCCCTCTCTCCCTCCCTCTCTCTCTCCTTTCCCCTCTCCTTTTGCTTCCTTGCTTTTCCTGTCTTTATAGACTGGCTGCTCCAGTGCCAACTCAATGCAAAAGTCTCGCCCAGTAAATTTAAGAAGGCAAAGACTTTCTATGAAAAATCTATCCAGAAAACTGATACACGTGGTCTAATAGGCAAGCCTGGATAAGAGTAGGTGGGGCCTAATGGGGTATGGAGAAAGGAGACTGGGATGGCTCCATAAAGGAGGCAGTTTTGGCTAGCTGGAGGGGAGAAGAAAGGGAATCTGGGAGACTGAGCATCATGGGCAAAGACCTCCCAACCTGGGTCTTACACTGGAACCCAGTCCTAACCTGGGTCTGACTTGCATGTGTAACAAGGATTACAAACTCAAATGCATAAAGGTACTGAACAATTAATAAAATGAGAGGAGTGGGCTGGGTGTACAACGAAAAGGCCTGGTGGGGACTGTGGCAAATTATAACGTGCATGTCTGGAAGGGCCAGCCAATTGTTGCCATGAGAATGTAAGATCCCGTGTCATAAGATCTTCTGACTTTTTTCAAGAGAAGCTAGAAATTCAGTCTTTTATGTGAAATCTCCTGACTCGTAAATGTTGGTGACAAATTCAACTTTAGGAAAAGAACCAAAAAAGCACTGTATGGGTGACATGCAAGCCACTCGTTTATGAACTCTGATTTATTGTGTGTCTGCTGTGGGATAGGCGCTGTGCTGGGCTCCAACATGGCTTGTCCCTAATTTTCATAACAGCCTGGCCGTGTGGGGCTTCTTACCGATAATGGCAGGCAACAGAAGTCCTTAGCGTTCGCTAAATTTAGAAAAGTTAAGTTTTGGAGGGAGGTCCAAAGGGAGCTCCTGGAAAAATAGATGGAGAGGCTGGAGATCCAGAGAGAGGAACCACAGGCCAGGGCGTGTCACAGGAACATTCTGAACCCAGAATTGTATGAGGGCAAATGTTGGATCCCAAAGACATGAAAGAATTCCAAATTCTCTTGGTGTCTGCATTAGCTACCTATGTCTTCTATAACAAATTGCTACAAACTAAGTGACTTAAAACAACAGAAGTTAACTTTTGCACCGTTCTGGAGACCAGAAGTCCAAAGTCAGTATCTCTGGGCTGAAACCAGGGCATCAGGCTGACTGCATGCCCTCTGGAGGCTCTAGAGGAGAATCCCTTCCTTGTCTCTTCCAACTTCTGGTGGCCACCAGCATTCTTTGGCTTGTGGCCTCATCACTCCAGTCTCTGCCTCCATGGTCACATTGCTTCCTCTACTGCGTGTGTGAAATCTTCCTCTCATAAGGATACGTGGATTGCATTGGGGCCCACCCAGATAACTGAGGTTCAAAATCCTGAATTTAATGACACTTGTAAAGTCCCTTTCTGCAATATAAAGTAACAGTCACAGATTCCAGGAATTAGGGCATAGATATCTTTGGGGGACTTTTTCCAGCCCACCACAGTGTCTGGGACATTCCCTGAAGATTCAAAGCTCTGGACTGGGGCAACGGCTAGACTGGGCCTTGTCACAGGCCTGGCCCCTGGCCACCCCCCAGGTAGGGAGGAGAATCTGGGCTTCTGTTGCTTCTACAGAGTGGGAGACAGGGCTGTGTCTGGCCCCCACCCCTCTTAAGCTTCACATCTGGGGGATTACTTCGAGAAAAAGAGGGATTTGGGATGCAGATCAAACCATTGCTTGCTGCCCCCATCTCCCATCTGCTCCAAGATGGAGACCCAGCTCAGATCGACTGGGGCGTGTCTGAGTTACCAGCACCCTGAGGACACGGACCATCTCCCTGTCATCCTCTGTGGCATCCCCAGAACTTAGCACAATGCCTGGCACTTAGTAGGAGCTCAGTATTTATTAACAGCTTTCTACCTCCAAAGTCTGTGTCTCTTCCTGCCCCTGTTACTGCAGCAAGTGGCACCTGGGGTGCCAGACGAATGAGGGGACAAATGTATACATTTGCACACAGCTTTGGCATAGGCTTGCCTGCTGGGGACGCGGGCCACACCAAAAATACCCTTCTGCATACCCCATTAACCAGAGGGCTAGAAGAACTGTGAACAGTGGACCAAAAATGAAAAAAAAAGCGGGATTAATTTATGAGGCGTTCTGCTGCCTGGATGGCTCATTGCATACCCGTTTTGGCAACATAGCCCTGTAATGTGCTTCTAGACTTACTGTACTTTGACATCCAGGGGTTCTTTTGTAATATGCCAAATATTCCGCTGTTATTGTTCTAGGCACCTCCTGTTGGTCATTGGGCTAATTTATTTCAGTCGGAATTTTAGGACCAGACACAACTCTTATTACTCACTGCTTCGAAGGGGGAATAAAAGAGCAATTGATATTTGGAAAAATGAAAAATATGTCCAGAAGACTTTGGGCCCTGAGGCCAAGAAGTAAAAAAAGGGGGAAAGCTGGAGGGAAAACTAAGGCGGGCTCACCTCGTAATGCACTCTGTCGTGGCCTGTCTCGGAGACGTGCAGTCTAGATAATGTCTGCAGACAAATGGATCAAGGACGGGGCTCTGAGAACTCCTCAGACACCTGGGTCCTTATGCACATGACTTCGGCTGCCGCCTGCAGGAGCAGGGCTGGGAAGGATCGTAGTGTGGAGGGCACACCTCAGTTAGTTGTGTGTTAAATCGGGACTTGGGTGTAAGGGTGAGGGAGAAATCCCAGGGTGGTTGTGGAATTCCCAAGGCCATGTGCTCCCGAGTCCATGCAAAATTGACCTAGGAATAGAATTCTGAGACGTGATAGCCCAGCCACTCAACTGATGCTGGATGTGAGAAGGGCCCTGCTGACGGGTGTAGAGACGATCAAGAGGCTTCCCCCCGAACTCCCGTAAGTGGTCTTGTTGGGGCCGGAAGGGTGAATATCTCCTTTGCCATGGGAGATGCCAGTGTGTGTCAGTGTAAAATCTGTGACTTCGCTCTTCCTGGAAGTCCTGGTTGAACCTGGGTTTTCGGCAGACAGAGGGGCTTCTGCAGATGCAGAAAAGAGGCGGATGAGTTTGGCTCTGCTCTGGCCAAAAAAAGCTGCATAGAATGATGACATAGGTCCTGAGAACAGATGTCACCCTTGTCATTCATTCACTGGGAGACCTTGGGCTGCACACTCTACCTAGTAGGCCTCAGGGTCCTCTTGATCCCTGGTGATAATAATAATTGCTCCCTTTTGTTGCACATCTACTGTCAGTAGTTGAATTAAGCGCTTTGCATCTGTTCTCATGGATCCTCGCAGCAGCTCTGTAGAAACATACTATCCCTGTTTTACAGATTGGTAAACTGAGGCTGAGGGAGATCAAGGGCCTCACCCAAGATCATACAAATAGGATATGAATTAAGGCCTATTCATCTCCAGAGCCCGAGTTCTTAACATCTACTGTCTTACAGGAAGATTTGGGTCTTAAAGAGAAGCACGTAGAGCAAAAAGCATACGTTGTCCAGTAAGAAGAGTCACAGTATCTTGAAAAGTCCAATGCAGTCTCCTTTCCTTGTGGCAATGGGAAAGACCACTGTGTCTTCATTTGAGCATAAGTTGAAATTGTTACAGGAACATATGGGACTAAAAGATCCTTTTAAACAGTAGAGTTACCCTCAGAGGGGCAGTCCCTGGGGCTGAGTTGGGAGGGCAGCACTGTTTGGATACGTCCTGGATGTTTCTTCCCTTCTCTGACTGTGCATATTTGAATTTGAGTAAGGTCGATGGCCAAGGGCCCATGGATGCAAAGACCCTGTACAGATGCTGCAAATACATGGCACTCCTGGCATGCAGTGTCTGTCAAATGAACGTGGCCGAGGGTGAGTGTCTGGGGTTGGCAACCGGCCCCCTGAGCCCCGCCTTGGCTGGAAATGGCTTCAAGATGAGACCAAAACATCCGTGTCTGGGACATTTGTGGGCTGAGAGTGCTGCCCCAGTACGGACTGCCCTCGCTCCCTGACCCCACTGCCCCGGCGTCCCCTCCCCAGGGGGTTCCTGAGGAGAGCTGTGCCCGCTCCTGGGAGACCTGCCCCAGACCCGCGGGTTGGGAGCCACAAGCCAAGTTAATAAAAACAGAGCGAGCGTGTAGACACGGACCTGCAGACCAGGAGCCAGTTTCTTTTTGTTTTAAGCTGTTTTGGGTTTTTGGCAATTGGGAATAGAGGGATCACTGACACAACAGCTGCATGTCAGGTTGTGCTTTTATAAGGAACACCATGAAACTCTTTTCTGCGTCCAAGATGCTTCCTGGGCTTTGTGTACTAGCCTTACAACCCAATTCAAAGGAGCCTATGTTGGGGTTGGGTGGTGGGGCCGGGCAAGGTGAGGACGGTTTGTCATGGGCCTACGTGAGATGAACCCACAAGAAGCTTAACGGGCGTGGGGCTCGTGGAATCCAGGACACACCCCATGGAACAGGTCCTGTGGGCGTGGGTGGAGCAGATGGAAGGTGAGCTGTGGAGCCGAGGAGACCTGGGTCCCCATCTTTCCTCCAGAAGCTTACTTTCTGTGTAACCCTCGTGGGTTCTTTGCTTTTCTGTGCTGCCTCAGTTTCCTCATCTGTAACATGGGGATATCGTCTCTTTCACTGGACCATTGTGTCAAAGTAGTGGAAGCGTGGGCTCTCCAAATGGGGTGAGCTAGGGTGAACAGTGGCAGAGCTGTATATGCCATCTGTCCCTGCTCTCGATAACAATAGCAATGACAACAGGCAAGGTAATTGGGATAACAATGGCTAATACAACCAAGCTCTTGATTGTGCAGAATCTAACGTGCTTGATCTCACTTGATCCTCGCTATCGCTCTCCGAACAGACTTCATTTTTGTTATTTTGCAGATGAGGAATCAGACACCAAGTCCATAACCACCTAGCCATACCACCTCCCAAGAAGTGTCCACATGGTACACGCAAATAAGCAAATCTAAATTCCACTCCCCATTCAAGACCTGGCATGAGCCCCACTTTCTTGGTGAAGCCCTCAAACCACAGCCATCTCTCCCTACCCATCTGGCCTGCAGACAGATGTTTACATTAAAAAAAACTGTCAATATTAAAAAATTAGAAGCTTGTACATCCAGATTTCTGTCTTTTCTTGAAGGCCGCAACGACTCATGTTCCTGAATGATGACACTTCCCCGGTGCTGGCAGCTGCCTTCAGATGGGGCCTGGGTTCTCCTGCTGTTACCAGACATGGTTATGCTACCTGTCTGGCCCTGAAGCATGTGGCTTGGTGATTCTTACTCTCTATTTAGTTGTCTAATTGAGTTATTAGCAAATACTTCCCATACATTTTTTGGTCAACCTCTTCTTGGCACCAGCTCCAAGGGGAAATATCTTCCTCTCCATCTTTAGAATCCCTCCTGTCTGGGCCTTATACCAGCCCCAGGGTTTATGAGCCTGTTTATGTTGCGTTAATGAAAGCAGGTGAAAAACTCTGTTTTCTTTGAAGACCCCACGTGGAGGTCTTGGAAGGGGTTCAGTGACCTCAGAGAGGTTTTGTGTCTCCATCACTCTACTGGAATGGTGGGGAGGTGGATTTCAAACCAATGCTTAGTAAGGCCCTGCTGCATGGTGGAAGGAATCATGCAAATGTCATCTCCCTGAGCCTCCACCCTTCCCGAGACTGAGGGTAATGCCCCCATTTTACACAGGAGGAAAGTCAGACTCAGGAGAAGTGAAGAGGCCCACCTAAGGTCAGACTGGCTTGCTGGTGGAAGAGTCCGGACTCGAACCTAGGTCTGTTGACTCCCACGTCTGACTCTTTCCACATACACCCTGGGCCAACTCTTCATGCCAGGCCCTTCTCTGCCAAAGAGAAGACCTTTGTGATGTTTTATGTCCTTGAAGGAAAACCAGAAGAATTCCCTACGACTCACTGCTGGCATTTCAAGTATTGGTTTATGGGTTTTTTGGTGAGAATACATCCAGGGGCCTATCACCCTTAGTGAAATAGATACTTTTCCAATCAAAAGAGTCAAACCAGAACTTGGCTTCTTAGAAAACCACTTGTCTGGAATGCTTGCCAGAGACCAGATGGTCCCACAGTTCAGATTTTAAAAACCGTCTCAAATGTATGGAGAGACCTTTAGGGTGGAGGGTGGGAAAGCACATACCTTGCTACGGAAATATATAGACCTTCAAGTCCTCAGGACTCCTCAGCTGGCCAGAGTCAAGTCAGCCTTTTTTGTGGCATTTTCAGGTGTCTCACTGCTTCGCTGAACCAGAAACGAGCTTTTATTTTATGGGACTTTTCTTTCATGAAACAGAAACAGCAATTAAAGAGAAAAACTTTCTATAAACAAGTGTCTATAGTTCTCGTTTGCTTAACTTTTTCCAACCTTATGAAAAATTGGAACTGAAATTGCCTTCTGAAAGAAGGTTCGGGAAGTATTTTCTTTCAGGTTCATTCAAAATAGTCACACCCCCTTCTCCACCCCTTCCCGAATTCTGATGTTTCCAATGGTCTCCACCATATCCTGGAGACTAATCGTGTGGTGTGTTTTCATTATCTCTTGCCACAATTATAGGGACATGCAAATGACTTTGAGTAGACCCTCATCCCAAATCTGGATGGAATCTGAGACCCCAAACGATCTGAGCATTTGGACTGAAGAGGCTGCTTAATTCCATCCAAGCACCAGTTGTGGGCTGGTTAGGGACTGGTTAATTCATTCCAAACGGTCAACCGAGGATGGTAAGCAGACATAACCTGTGGTTCAGAAAGGTTTCCCTTAACCCTTCCTGAGTTTTGATCTGAGGTTTATACAAACAGAAATTATGTGTGGGGTGGAGTGCAGCCAGGAAGTCTCTGAGAAAACTCCATCTTACACATTTTCTTTGAGACGGCCAGACATAAATCTTTGAGGATATCCGTCTTCCTAACAGAGTGGCTGCATTTTATGGTTACTACACCCTGGTTAGATTTTAATGGATAAAATACTTTTTTGAGTCCAAGGAAAGAGCTAGTATTCCCTGAATAGCTAATACAGCCTTTCAAGCAGAAAGGAACAACCATTTTTAAAAAGTCAGAGACTACACTACCAAAGGGAGAAGGGATTTGTGTGTGTGTGTGTGTGTGTGTGTGTGTATGTTTGGATGAATAAAAGAATAATACTTTTTCAGATAAATTCCCCCTTCTTTTCAGGATAAGCAAGTTATTTTTTCTGTCTCTGAAATAATAGATCAAGCTGGGAGAGGTTGGCTGTATCCAAGGTAAAGTAAGGTAAATATATATTTGTCAACCCAAACTACCCTTCTCTGTGCCCTTTTGAAAAATCATTAATAATAACAAAATGACAAAATGTTAATCCATCATTCATGTCTGATCCACAATACTCAATCTGCTTTTATAATCCCTCCATTGCCTACAGACATCTTCCCAAGTATCCACTAGTGCCAGACACTGCCCTCAGTTCTGTTGAAGTCCATTCAAGGACCAGCAGGGAAACTGAGTTTATTAAACTGGCCAAGCAAGGAAGAGCACCGCTCTGACAGAGAATCATAGTGTCTCAGACAGGGGACATTGGAAAAGTATACTTATGGGGGCTTGGAGGATGGAGATTTGAGGTGCTCTTCTGGGCCCTGGGGACGCAGGGACAAATGATCCAATTGGACTTCAAGGAGCTCCAAGTCTGCTGAGGAAGGCAGCCTGTAGGCAGACCATCACACTATAGTATAAGGAATATGGAAGAGCGCCTCAGCCTGAGATCTATGGAGAGAGACTCCAAAGAAGGCTTCTAGAGGAGTTAAATCTTAAAGGAACCCACTAGCAGAGAAAGGAGCAGGGAGAGTGGTACTGGTAGGGGGACCACGTGTGCAACATCAGGCAGACCTAACGGGAAGAGCATGGTGCATCTGAGTAACTGGCTACAGGAGGGCAGTGGTGGAAACTAGCAGAGATCAGCTCATGATGGATCCTGGATGTCGGGTTAGGCAGCTCAAGTTGTATGCAAGAAGGCTATGAGGATGGCTTTTGTACCATATGAGAGAGAAGCAGTAAATATAGCTGGAATTCAAGGTTCAGAGGGGAGAGAGCTCCAGGTGCACTGCGCTAATCAGGGAGAGCTTCTACAGAAATTGAGGTGCGTGGATTTGAAGAGAGAAAAGGAAGACAGTTTATGTCATTAGCATTGTTAAAATCCAGAGGACAGAAGGCATGGGGATTCTGAATGGGGAATGTTGTGAGAATAAATGAGATGCTCACCTGTGCTGGTGAAACACACTGAAGACATAGCTATCCATCCCTTCAACTTATATTAATTGAGCACCTACTATTTGCCAGGCACTGTGCTGGTGCTGGGGATGCAGCACTGCTCAAAGACAGATGAGGTCTCCACTCTCAAGAAATTCACTTATTCATCCAGTCTTTGATCAATCTGTCATCCATTCAACCAACAGGAGTAAACATTCATTGAGTGCCTACTCTACACCGGATATTAATACTTTCTTTTTTAATCTATAGGTTCCCCCGTACTCTTTTTTCCCCCTGTAATGTATGTGTTCAAGAACCCAGATCAGCTGACCTGAGTACTCCCCAACACTAGGGATTTTGCTGTCTGCGTTCTCTCGGTGCAGTTTAACATATTTCTTTGTTCCCTATATTTCCTGCAAATTGGCAGCTGGTGGAGGCTTGATCAGACTCAGGTTTAATCCCTTTGGCAGGAGTGCAGGTGGTGGTGTATACTTTTCATCAGGAACTATAATATCTGGTTTTGCTTTTTTGTGATTTTGGCAGTCATTGTTGCTCAGTGCTACATCCATTAATTCACTGGGGGTTGCAAAAATAGTGATAACCTAGTACTATTATTTTGTTTTTACATATTTCCTGCAACAATTTTTAAGGAGATGCTTCCCCAATCTACCGTTGGGTTACTGATCGGTAAGTGTATATAGGAAAGACAGGTTAACACTTGATTGCTTCCCGTATTTATCTAGTTTTCAAGACAATAAATTGGATCTCTGTCATCCACCAAAAGCAACCAATTAGTTTTTTGGGTTTTTGCTTTGTTTTGTTTTGTCAGTTTCTGGTGTACAGCAAAGTGATTCAGTTTTATATATATATAGTTCATATTCTTTTCCATCATATTTGATTACAGGACACTGAATACAGTTCCCTGTGCTATACGGTAGAACCTTGTTGTTTTGTCTTTTTTATATATAGTAGTTTGTATCTGCTAATCCCAAACTTCTAATTTATCCCTCCCCCACCCCCTTTCCCCTTTGGTAACCATAGTTTGTTTTCGATATCTGTGAGTCTATTTCTGTTTTGTAAATTAGTTCATTTGTGTCATATTTTAGATTCCACATATAAGTGATATCATATGGTATTTGTCTTTCTCTTTCTGACTTACTTCACTTAGTATTATAATCTCTAAACCAATTAGTTTTTTAAACATATAATGACAAACTCATGGATTTAACATATTTGATGGATTTCAGTACATTGCCACTTTCAGCCTTGCTGGAGCTCAAATTGTCCTGTCTTTGGCAAGTGGGAGTCTCTTCACATTGGCTTCTGGTTCCTTTTGATACAACTTTGGCAGCCTTTGATAGCTTGAAGCTATCTGGCCTGTCAAGATGTTCCAGGCTTGTTTGGTGTATGTCCAGTTCCAGATATGAAATCAGCCGTTTCTCCAAGGAGCCTTAGTTTCTACTAATAGGACATAGTACTTACAGATCACAATCTGAGTGCTAAGGCTGTTCATTGCCACTGGACTGGTCACTGTTTCTGGGCCTCTTTCAGTAGAATGCATGTGCATGCACACACACGCATGAATATCTTGTGAGTTTATACTGATGTTTCTAATTCAAATTCAGGACTTCAGAGATTTTAGTTAATCTCTTCTATGTTATATTTGTATCTGCTTTCTTCCACACTGAGAATCTTTGTTCTTAAGGACACAGAAGATGGTCAAATTAGGATAGACCATAATTACTCATTGCTTGGTCCCACTTTGTACATACAGCAATCTCAAAATAACAATATCAGTGCTACCACCACTGATTAAAATGACTGGAAACAGTCGTTCTCATATATTAGCTCCATTTTTCCTCATTTAAAACAATGACTGTACTATATCCACAATGTTAGAACAAAGAACCATTTTCCTACTGTGATCTCTCCCTTTTAACTCTCATTTAGTCTTAGTTCAACACATAATTTATCCCACTAGGTGTTTTTATTGTCTGAAGCTTGTTCTCTGGTAGAGTCTACAATAGGCTTATGGAAATAATATTCCTGGCGTTGATAACACTTTGTACCCTTTATATTCAACAATTAGTTTTGCTGGATATAAAATCCTTGGCTCACTTTTTCTTTCCTGTGTCTTCTGGCATGAAGCACTGGTGTCAAAAAGTCTGATGAAAATCACATTTTCTTTCCATTATGAGTCACAATCTTTTTTTTTTCTCTAGATGCCCAAAGGATTTCTTTTTCTTTTTCTTTAAATTTCAATAATTTCACTAAAATATGACTTGGTATTGGTCAGGTTAGGTCAATAAATTCTCAGGTGCATGGTGTCTTAATTCAATAGGCAGTTTCAAATCTTTTTAGTTTAGGAAATTTTCTCAAATCATAGATTTTAGTATCAGTTTTGTTCTCTTGCTTTGGTTTTCTTTGGGGAATTCTTTTATCCATATATTGGATCTTCTTTGCCTATGTTCAGTATTTGTAACTTTCTCTCAAATTATTTTTATTTTTTCTAAATCTTTTTTTTTTAATTCTCTTTTTCATGTTGTATTTCTCTTAAGGCATTATTTGTTGTATTGTCTGCACTTGTGTTTCCTCCAGTTTAGTCTTCATTTACAAAATTATTTTTTTCTTTTATTTCTAACTCTGTGTTGAATTCTGTTATCTGATTACTGAGGTTTTAAAAATTTGATTTATGTTATTCTTAATATCTTTTATTTATTTTGAAATATGTTAGAATTTTAATCTTTTTTTAAAAGGATTTTTCTGGTGTTCTCTTATTATTTGTTGGAATATTTTTCTATTCTTTAATCTTTTTTCTTACAGTAACTTTGTAAGGAATTTGTTTTTGATACTTTTTCTGTTAATCTAATATTCCTGAACTTCTAGAATGAAAGTTGATTTAGGAAGCTTTTATAACTTCACAGTTCCCTCTTCTGTTATTTTCATGTTAAGTTAAAAAATATAGCAGCTTGGTTTCTTGAGATTTCCTGGCTCTGTTCCCCTCCCCCACTTTATCTGTACTTTTTCATTCCTTTCTCTATGTTTTCCTTGCTCTGTTTAATTTTGTTTCCATACCCAACAGTTTCTCCTTGTTGTAGGATCCTGTCTTGGAAAGGAGCCCTGTGGGTCCATTTTGAGACTTTGTAGGGACTGAACTACACCAGTTCTCAGGCCTTAATGATAGCACTCATCCCCTATTAGATTCAGCAAATCTCTGCTAGTTTCAGCTGCTGTTTTCAAATTGGCCTGTTGCACTTTCTCATGAACGCCTCTATGCTATTGCGGGGGTTCTTCTGTACTCAGGGCCATCAGATACCTTGTTACTTCCTCCTACTTTCTCCCTCACAGATGTCAATGACATGCCCGTCTTATGGCTGTTGGTGCTTCAGGATTTGTGGGCATTCGCTTTTACTTAGTTTGGGTGTAAATGCTGTACATGGGTTTTGGATTTTGCTATCTAGTTGCTCTGACTGTTTTTATATGGAGTTTCAAGAAACCCCAAACTGTGCTTCAATCACCACTGCACACCACTACCCCCATCCTGCCCACCAGAAGCCACATCTACCTCACATGTTAAATGTATTAGCTCACAACAGTCCCACGGGATAGATACCACTTTCCCTCTTTTGCAGAGGAGGTGAGTCTTCAAGGAGGTGGGTGACTTATTCCTAAGTGGCAGAGTTGGGATCTGAATCCATGGAACACTATAATCTTCTATCATGAGATAATTTCTTTGACTGTTGTTCATATTCTAAACCATCCAGTAAATATGTAAATGCCTGTTTTGTTTTGGGCCCTGTAGAGTAAGCTATGGACACAGAATAGGAATAATAATTATAGTGAACATACATGTGGAGTAGATATATTTCAGGCATTGTACTGAGCCCTTCACACACGTGATCTCACTAAATCCTCATTACCACCAGTGTTATGGATGATTACAGAGGAACAAACTGAGATTGGAAGAGGTTAATTAATGTAAATCAGATCATGTCACACTAGCTTGCTTAATACCCTCTGATGGCCCCTAACATACTAGGAATAAGATTTAAAATCTTTGTCCTGACTTATACAAAACTTACTTGATCTGGCTCTGTTTCCCTCTCTGACCCTATCTTGGACCATTCTCTTTTCCATCCACATGCTTCAACCACCCTGACCTTCTTCAGGTGTTTAGACTGTGCCAACACCATTCTCATCCCAGGGCCTTCTCCCAGCTATTTGGCTGCCATGGATGCTCTTCTCCCTGGACATCACAAGGGTGACCCTTTCTTGTGGCTTGAGAGAGACCTTTCCTGACCACCCAGCATAAAGTATCATCATTCTCTGTTGCATCAGCCTATTTTAATTTGCTGCACAGCACTATCTGATTTCTTTTATTTTTTATTTATTTTCTTTTATTTTTTGGCCGTGCCGTGAGGCATGTGGGATCTTAGTTCCCCGACCTGGGATCGAACCCACGCCCCTTTCATTGGAAGCGTGGAGTCTTAACCACTGGGCGGCCAGGGAAGTCCCACTATCTGATTTCTTTGTTACTTATTTATTTACTTATTGTCTCTCTACACTCATTGAATTATAAACATTATAAGAGCAGAAATTACCTTAGCTTTAGTTCTCCTGAAAGCAGAGCCTGACTCAAGGATTCAGGTGCAGGTGGTTGATTTGGGAGGAAGCAGGAGGGAGGGAGCAGGAAGAGTGGGAGAGAGCAGAAGGAAAAGTCAGTAGGAGGGGGCGCTACCAAGGTCACCGCTGTAGACGGTAGGGGCTCAGTTCTCCTAGGACCTCTGACAAGCGTACAGAAATCTCCCAGAATTGTCTACGTGAAGGACAGGAGGCTGCCGGCTGTCTCCACTGGCCTTGTTTCCCATGGGTGGAGGGTAGCTCCCAGGAGTGTTAGCCCCACACTCCTGGGCTGCATTTGCATAAGATCCAAATAGGCCCTTCAGAAAATTTCTTGGGACAGGAAGCAGGACGTGATGCAGCGTACCTGTTAGGTGGATGCTGCCAGCGTGAGGCCCGTTTGAGCCTGAAGTGTCTGCCGCAGCTGGGGCTGAAATAGGAAGGGGAGGACCAGGGGTTCCTGCTGTGGGAACCAGGTTTATACAGCTCTCTGCGGAATCCTCAGCACTTAAAAGAACTCAGTCATCTGTGCTGAATGGATGAATGAGCTCACTCATGAGCAGTGAAGACAGACTACTGGTCTCTAAAGTCTGTGTTTTTAACTGCCAGGCCACACGGTGTATGGTCCTTATCCTTCATAAACTCTCTGATTCGGGCAGAGGGAGGAGAGACCCATAAGACACACAAAAAATAAAGAGAAGGGAGACTGACCAATTCTCAGCTGGAAGATGCGGGGAAAGGAGATGAATTCAGACCGAATGGGGAGATAGGGACAAATCTGTGAATCATAGGACCAGCTACCACTTTACCGAGCACCTGCCATTTCTTTGAACAAACCATTGCTTTAATTTTTACAACCCTAGAAGAAAAGCATTTCATTCAGATTCTAACTGAGGCACAGATCGTTAAAGAGGTTCACCCCTGGCCACAACGCTAGCAGGGATCTCAGCCCAGGTCTCTCTGGCTTTGGTGCTGAGGTGGTTTCCTTGAGACGTGGAGGAGCTTCAAAGAGGGTTGAGTATGACCCTGACCCATCATCCCATCCTGCTCTGAAATCCGGCTCCCGTAGACCAGTCCCCAAGGTGAGCACGCTAGGTTGGGTCAGACAGGTTTTCTTCCTTCCCGTGCTGGGATTCCATGATCCTTACTGGATTGCCCATGTTTCCCTGTGGAAGGGGAGGCAAACTGGGACGAGGGCACCATTCGTTACGAGTTCAAGCACAAGGGGCAGGAGCCCACACAACTGAGCCCCAGGTTGGTTAGTGAGGCAGGAAGAGAGGAGATTTTTTTCTCCTGCTTGCTCTGCTGCCCTAGCCCACAGCAGCTGGTGTGGATTCAGATAAGCATCTGCACTTTGGGAAGTCAGTTCCTACTGGAACCAGCCCCTGCACCGTCTGAGGTCCACCCATCACTAATTTTCACATGAGTTACATTAAAGGGTCTGATGGGAAAGTATGTCTTGGTTTAAAAATAGAATCATACAACAATAAATCAAGGAGAAAAAGCAAACTGAAAAAAATGCAGAAAACAGATGAAACGAAAAGGGAAAAAGTGAACAGTATAAAAATACCCTCCATGCCAGGCACTTCAAATGTGATTTCCTGCGGCCCGCACTTTGAAAAAGCATGCTGTTCTGCCATGTGCTACATCTGAAGGCCAACAGGGCAGACACAAAGGGTGTTGAGGCTTGGAGGCAAGGGTGACATCTGACCTGCTGGAGCTCCAGACGCGTACACCGAGGACACGTCAGAGGATTTTCCGTTTGGTGGAACCGAGCCCTGTGGGCCTGCTCCACCCGCCCTGTGCCCACCCGGCTCTGACACACTTCCTGTTATGGGCGGTGGGGCACACAGTGGGGCCGCTGGTAGAGGCCAGGGCTCTGGCTTCCCTGTGGGCTGGGGCAGACGACTTCAAAAGCTGCGTCTGGCATGTAGAGAAATGATTTAAAAGTGAACTTGGGTGGTTCCCAACACGACCTACTCCAAGTAAGTAGAAAGAAAACATACATTATCTCAGGTTAAAGAGCGGGCTTCTTTTAAGGCACTGCCAAGTATTTATGAAATCCTAACTTATTGCTGAGAAAAGCGCCCCGCCCCTCCCGACAATACTAGCAACCGCTGGCAAGGCCGAAAGGACATAAACATGATGGCAGGGTGCCAGTTCCAAATTGGCCAGGATCGCATGACACATTTGTAATTCTAATCAACCAGAATCTCCAATGTATGCCCCAGGAATATACTGTCTGCATCAGAGATGCACTTGTCTGATATTAAATTATGCCAAGGGAAAAGCAAAATAAACATCTTTTCCAACAGGCTGATTTGGGAGGGGTGAGAGGTGGTGGTATATGAGCGGAAAAAATAACATTTCAGTAACATGAGAGAAAAAAAGAACAAATCAAGACATGACTGATGCAGCCTGTGAAACTGTCCGGTTTAGGTGTCTCTTCGGTGCTGAGGAGGTCGCTGTGCATCATGGGATGTGGAAGGCTTGCTGGGGTGGAGTGTGGGTGTGGACGGAAAGGAACTCAGAGCCCTATGAGCACCTGACCCAGATGGGCTTGAACCTGAGAAGTGTCCCAAGATGGATGGGGATCATATTTATAAACCACTGAAATATTTCTGGTTTGCCAGGCAAGAAATTGGCCGCAGGCATCCTCTAAACGTGTGTGTGTGTGTGTGTGTGTGTGCATGCGTTCACACACGTGTGTCCTGGCCGTCAGCTTGAGGCCAGCTGCACTTGGTTAGTAATCTCCAGCATGCCCACAAACACACATGTGACTAAGGGGATAGTATGCTATTAAGAAAATGTGATTTGTTCACACCATGCTGTGGATCCTGGCTACTTTTGCCATCTCTCTTTGCCTTGGGAATGGCGTCCAGGGAGGGGAGCTGCGTGGGCTGCCTGTTGAGTCTGGGCTTTAGAAGACAGGAAAGGGGTGTGGGGAAGAAATGTGCTTAGGACTCTGCCCCCTTCTCACTGCACTGATTCCACCCCAGGGAGGAATAAAGAACCCACATGGCCAGCAGTCGCAATTTCAGGAACTCCCAATTCCAAGTCCTGGTTATGCCTCTGAAGAGAGAAAAAGAAGGGACCAGGCACTGACTGTTGAACCTGAACAATTCTTTTAACCTCTTAGAACCATACGGTGGGGTATCATTATTTCTGTTCCTTTCTTAAAGACAGAATTCTTCATGAAGCTCAAAACCAAAATGGAGGTATCAGCTGTAAGTGCTAGAAGCACCATCATTATAAGTGTTATTTTTATTGAAGGAAACAAAAATTTCGCACCCTAAACTGTCCTTTGAATGGGCCTTGCCTTGATGTCTGTTATTCTGACATTTATCATTGCCTTGGGTTAGGCATTGAACGTTCATGTTCAGTTGCAAATCCAACCAGAGAAGAGGAAACCTGTTAAGGCAGGTCATGTGTAGCTGCTCATCCAACATGGCTCTAAGGCAGGATTCTTAAATTTTTGGAGTCATAGAACTCTGATGTGCCCTCACAAAATGCACATTCACACAATCACACAAAACGTATTTATAATTCCATGGTGTGAATGCATCCACCTAAATGGGAATCCAGGGACCTCATAGTAAGATCTTTTTGTTCTAAAAGTTGGGAATATAGACTAGATACATTTTGAAGACTGTCAGGAAAGGTCAAGGGCAATACGTACAGCATTGGAGGGCAGTTGAATATGCTGAGGCACAGAGAGGTGAAGTGACTGTCTCGAGGTTGCAGAGCCAATGAACACTAGAACCAGGACTAGAATGCAGGGCTACTGGACCCGTTGTCTGTGGAGTCAGAAAGCCTGGGTCCAATACACCACTCTGCCATTTACTTCTGTGTGACCTTGGGAGAGTCATTTAACCTCCCTAATATTTAGCTTCTTCATCTACACCCAAGGTATAACCACATACTCAGGATTACTCATCTATCAATGGAGAAACTAATATTTACCTTAAATACTCCATGTGACTTTGACTATTGGTAATGTATGTGAACCATTTCATAAACTAGAAAGTTCCACACAAGTTGATGGCCATGATTGCTATTGCTGCTGAAAGACAGGGGATGTAAATATATGACAACTTTTGTTATGGAAACCCAATAATGTCTTAGTGAAAAATCAGGACCTTTGGGTCTGAAGTGTTCTCTCTAGTTCAAACCTGGATAAAGTAGGAGAGAAAACTGTGGTATAAGTTCTGCCATGGGTGCTGTGATGTTAATGGGCTGGAGTGGGCAGTGAAGGGCTCTGAGTGTATTAGTTAAGAATCTTTCTATAGTGCATGATAGAAATCCACCTCAAAATGGTTTAAACAAAAAAGGAGATTTATTGGCTCCTACAATAGTTTCTATTTTTTTTTTTTTTTTAAATAAGTATTTGTCTCTTTGGGTTTTTTTTTTTTTTTTTTTTTTTAAAGAAATTCACGTTCTTTTATTTATTTATTTATGACTGTGTTGAGTCTTCGTTTCTGTGCGAGGGCTTTCTCTAGTTGCGGCAAGTGGGAACCACTCTTCATCGCGGTGCGCGGGCCTCTCACCATCGCGGCCTCTCTTGTTGCAGAGCACAGGCTCCAGACGCGCAGGCTCAGCAGTTGTGGCTCACGGGCCCAGTTGCTCCGTGGCATGTGGGATCTTCCCAGACCGGGGCTCGAACCCGTGTCCCCTGCATTGGCAGGCAGATTCTCAACCACTGCGCCACCAGGGAAGCCCTAGTTTCTATTTTTTTAAAACTTTGTTTTAGTCATGTGATCTTGTCTGTTGACATACCTAGTAATTTTTGATTAAATATCAGACATTGTGCTTAAAAAAGTTGTAAGTCTCCAGATGATGTTTTCTTCCTTCAGGGAAGGTTCATTCCCCTTTCCCTCAGTTAGACAGATAGTGTGGGTACTAATCACCTTAACCTAATCAAACTGAGCTGAATTGAGGCTAGGTTGCAGTTTAGGGAAGACTCCATATAACTCTGGTTTCCTCCTGCTCACAGGGCACAGTCCTCCAGGATTTCCAGTTCAGAGACTGCTGTGCTCACTGGGACCCCTCCCCCTGGCTAGGCCTGAATTCCAGTCCTTGGCTTTCCAGCGTCATAAGATTGCTGAAAAACTCCACTCTGGTTTCTAAAGTCTTTCTGTTCAGCTTGAGAATTTCACAGATATCTTGAGGGGAAAACTAGTGCCAGGCTCAGATCTCTGTCCCCTCCTTCTCATAGTAATCCTGGCCTCTTTAGTCTCCAAGTTTGTCTCTCCAGACCTGTGAGACTTACAAAAGCTCTGTCAGTTTCTCTGTCCCCTAGTAGGGAGCTCTGCTCAGGAAAAGCCTGCATTCCCGTCTCCTTTCCCTGCACCCTGAATCAACAAGTGCCCCTAAGGAAAAAGTGTCTCCAGAATCCAACTCACCCTTCACAATTCTTACTGTTTGAATCTTGTTCCCTCTAGTTCTGGTTGTTTCAGTGGATTTCCAGTGTCTTTAAGTAGTCTTTAAAAATAGATATTTTCCCCCAACTTTTCCAGTTCTCAGAGGGAGCGTAGATCTGCTGTGGTCTACTTCATCATACCTGGAAGAGGAAGTCTCTGATTTAACTGAAAAGTCTAAGGATAGATCTGGAACTCCAGAAATGGCTGAGTCCAGATGACCAAAGATATGACCCGGCATTTCTTTTTTTCTTTCTTTCAGCTCATTTCACTCTTTACAGACTTTGTTCTCAAAGAGGTTTGCCCCTGATGTTGCAGAGTAGGCTTCTAGCAACTGCAGACTTATATTATGGCTGATTAACTATCCTGGCAGAAAGGGAAAGCTTATTTCTTAATAGACTAATAGCAAAATTTCTAGGGATGGCTCTTATTGGCCTAGTTTGGGTCATGTGTTCACCCTGATCCAATCACTGTGGTGGGAGAATAAAATACAATGATCTTCAGGCCTTGTCATGTGCCCACATGGAGTCTGGATGTGATACACAACTCATTATGCACATGGCTAAACATGGAGGGGTGGGCAGGAGGTTCTCCAGAAAAAAGTGAAGGTGGTCCTCCACACTTCATGCCTGCTCTGTGCCCCACTGAGCCTCCCAGGTCTCTTCATGCTCTCTTCATCTGTTACTCCTCTTCTGTCACCGCTCTGTCCGATCTCATGACTGGTTATTTGATTTGTTCCCCCTCCAGGATCTTCAATCCTTTGTACCTCTGCCCCTCCATGCAACCCACCAAGCAAACCCCCAGCTCTGGGACAGTACTACTCGCGACTTTCTCCACTCTAATCCCCAGGTGACTTGAAAGTAGAACTGTACAACTGTGAAGACTGGTACCATCATTGCCATGCCCACTGTAGCTTGTAAATCTTTGTCTTGTTTTTGTTCAGCTCAATCTCCCACACCCTTCACAGATTCATCCATACCTTCACCATCTCCTTCGCAGTGGCCCATTGAGGCTGTTAGGGGAGATGTTTCACAACCTTCCATTTTTTATCCATAAATTTGTTACATCTGCCCTAGAGAGGGCCTTTGTAGGTTTTGCCTGCACAGCATACGTGCCCCATTCTTCTGGTGACAGCATCTCAGATTTCCTTTGGGAGAACGCTTGCCATGCTCAGTCTGTCTAGTTTGGATGGGAATAACCCTACCCTTTGAATTTAGGCATCCAATAAGTAGCATCGATCTGCCAGGCCCTGGTAATTGGGTTTTGAATAGATATAGATAGGACCAAAGAATGTCCAATGAGAAATCACTTCAGAGTTTTGTTGGAATGATTCAAACTGAGAAGTTTACATTCTGCTGGTTTGACTAAGCTAGGAGGATAAAGGTTGGGAGTTACTCATGGGTATCTTTTCACCATGAGGAGAAGTCCTACATGAGATTGAAGTCAAAATGGCTCTAAGAGATGGAGAAAGGAAGAGAGAGGAAACAAATGTCATCATTGAGCCCCTAGATCCAGCTACTCCTGAAGGTAACACTACCACTGGTCTTTTTAGTTAAGGGAACCAGAAACTTCCTTTTCTGCTTAAGTCAGTTTAAGCTGAGTTTCTTTTACTACTAACCAAAAATGTCCTGATCAAAATGCTCCCACATCTTCATCTTCCTTATTCCAGTATCAGGGGACAATACATCCGGTTCTTTTTAAGATTAACCCCTTCATCAGTGCTTTAAATTCACTCAACAAATACTTATTGAAAGCCTATCTTGAGTCAGACAGTGTTTTATGCACTGGGGGATACCACAGTAAACAAGTAGATGAGGTCTTTCTCTCATGAGCTTACTGTCTAGGTGGGGAGAAGGGAAAAAATGAAACATATTTTAAAAATCGTGCTGTAATAAATGTTATGACTGGAGCTAGATGGAGAATGACTAGGGGTGGAGGAGGGAGAGTGGGAATACTTTAGTTATCTTTCTGTTTTGATTGCTGTTTTAATGCCACTGTTGTCAGAGGACATATTCTGTATAATTTTACTCCTCTGATATTAGTTGAGACTTTTTTTTAGTGCTTATTTTGTATTCCATGTGCACTTATATGTATTCTGCAGTCATTGAGTATAGTGTTCAGTATAGGTCAAGTTGGTTAATAGTGTTGTTTAAATCCCTTGTATCCTAATTGACTTTGTCTACTTATTATACCAGTTATTCAGAGAAATGTGTCAAAATCGCCAGCTATACTTGTAGATTTGTCTATTTTTTCTACTTCTTTTTTTCCCTTTTTACTTTTTTCAGTCTACTTTTCTAATATATTCTGAAGCTATATTATTAAGTGCACACAAATTTAGGATTGCTTCGTCTTTCTGTTTAATTGACCCTTTTATTGTCATGAAATGTTCCTCTGTATCTTTAAGTTTTACTTTTGAGTTACAATTACTTTGGCTATATATTCACATATTTGTATAGTTACACACATTTTTTGTTAGTGCTTTCATGATGTATCTTTTCCCATCCATTTACTTTAAATCTATTTTTATTATTTAAAGTATATCTTGGGACTTCCCTGGTGGTGCAGTGGTTAAGAATCTGCCTGCCCCTGTCCTCAAGTCCATTCTCTACATTTACATCTTTATTCCTGTCCTGCCCCTAGATTCATCAGAACCATTTTTTTTTCTTTTTTTTAGATTCCATATATATGCGTTAACATACGGTATTTGTTTTTCTCTTTCTGGACTTGAGGACACGGGGAGGGGGAAGGGTAAGCTGGGATGAAGTGAGAGTGGCATGGACATATATACACTACCAAATGTAAAATAGATAGCTAGTGGGAAGCAGCTGCATAGCACAGGGAGATCAGCTCGGTGCTTTGTGACCACCTAGAGGGGTGGGATAGGGAGGGTGAGAGGGAGATGCAAGAGGGAGGGGGTATGGGGATATATGTATACACATAGCTGATTCACTTTGTTATACAGCAGAAACTAATACAACATTGCAAAGCAATTATACTCCAATAAAGATGTTAAAAAAAAAAAAAAAAGAATCTGCCTGCCAATACAGGGGACACGGGTTCAATCCCTGGTCTGGGAAGATCCCACATGCCGCAGAGCAACTAAGTCCGTGCGCCACAACTATGGAGCCTGCACTCTGGAGCCCGCGAGCCACAACTACTGAAGCTCACATGCCCTAGAGCCCATGCGCCACAACTACTGAAGCCCACGTGCCTAGAGCCTGTGCTCCGCAGTAAGAGAAGCCACCTCAGTGAGAGGCCTGCACACCACAACGAAGAGTAGCCCCTGCTCACCATAACTAGAGAAAACCCGTGCGCAGCAACGAAGACCCAAGGCAGCCAAAACTGAATAAATGAATAAATAAATAAATGAATTAAAAAAAAAGAATGAAATACTGTAAGGAATTAGTAATAAGAAATATGTATTTGGCCTTTGACCACATGCTTGGCACAGAACTCCTAAAACCCTTAGAATTTCCTAAGTCATAAGTACAATAAAGGTATCTTTTGTTATGTTAATGAGGTGGCTTTTGGAATGCCCCTAGGTCACCTAAGAATGGGCACTGGCCACCAGAGGAACCAACCATGGGGTTGGAACGTTGAGTTGCAACCCTTCACCCCACCTCCCTGAGAGGGGAGACAGGATGGAGATTGAGTTCAATTACCAAGGACAAGTGATTTAATCAATCATGCCTGCATAATGAAGCCTCCATAAAAACCCAGAAGGACAGGGTTTGGAGATCTCCCAGGCTGGTGAACATGTGGAGATGTGGGGCGAGTTGTGGGCATAGGAGAAGGCATAGAATCTCCATGCTTCTTCCCCACACCTTGCCCTGTGCATCTCTTCCATCTGGCTGTTCCTGAGTTTTATCCATTTATGATAAACCAGTAATCCACTAAGTAAGCAATATACTTCTCAGTGAGATGTTCTAGCAAATTAATCAAACTCCAGGTCATGGGAACCTCCGATCTTTAGCTAGTGAGTCAGAAGCACAGGTAACAACCTGGACTTGCAACTGACATCTGAAGTGTGTGTGTGTGTGTGGCGGGGAGATAGGCAGTTTTGCAGGACTGAGCCCTTAACCTGTGGGATCTGATGCTATCTCCAGGTTGATACTGTCAGAATCAAGTTGAATTGTACCACATCTAGCTGGTGTCTGAGAATTGTTTGATGGTGTGGGAAACCCTCCCACACATCAGAACTGGTGACCAGAATCCTAAGGCCCAAAAGATAAGAATGACGTAGCCATATGATGAGTGGGGCAGAGGAGCTTTTAAGAATGAGTGACTGGCATGGGCCGAGGTCTTGAGGCAGAAAGGTGACGGGCCCATGTCAGGAGCTGAGGGTAGGTCAGTGTGGTGGCTCACAGCGAGGGAAGGAGGAAATGGAGAGATGAGCTTAGAGAAGGAGGCTGGGGCCATCCAACACAGGGCTCATGGCAAGGAGTTGGGATTTTATACAACATGGAGTAAGTAGGTTTTGGACGTTTTAAACAGGAGTGTTGCATGATTGGATTTATATTTCAGGAAGATTGCCACAGCTTCTTGGGAAGCAGGGACAGGAGGGGTGAGGGTGGGAACAAGGAGACCACTGAAGGGTCTGTTGCAATCACTGAGAGGTGACGGAAGCCTTGCCAAAAGACTCTTCCCTCCTTTCTTCTCCCACTTTATCCAACACTTTAATTCAGCAGCCATCGCTTCACTTCTCCTCAATATCTTCAACCCCTTTCTTTTCTTTTCTCTTTCTCCCCAGTCTACATACATAATCAAGTCTGCTATATTATAAAACAATCTTTGTTTCATTGTCCCTTTCCAGGTTCTGTCTAATCTCCTTCTGCTTCTCATACAAAATTTTCGAAAGAGGAATCTGCAACTGTGGTCTGGCGCTTTTCGCTTCCCGCTTAGCCCTCTGAGTTCTTGTTTCTGCTCTCTCTCACCCTTCCGCGGTGAAGTATCCAATAACTTCCTCATGCCCTACGGGATCCACCTCAGATTTCTCTCTCTTCACCTCCTGCAGTGAACAGCTTGCTGACTGCTGTCCCCATTGTCAGGCTTGATGTGTGGAACATAGCAGGTGCCAAGTTCATCTTTTCCACAGAAATGGCTGACTGCTGATATTCCAGAAATAAGACCAACTATTGACATGTGGATTTATCATCTCCTGGGACCAGAGAATAGCCAATATACTCATACACTTTTTATCTTCCTCCTTCCAGTATCAGGGAACAGTACATCTCTGTTCCTAGTTAAATGAACTCCTCTGTCTGTGCTAGCTATGAATTAATTAGCTCAGTGATTTATTCCACAAGTGTTTTCTGAGGACCCATCTTGTGTCAAAGACCATTTATAATTAGTACCATCACTGTAATCTGTCTTATTCAGGGTCTAGCACTGTGCCTTGTACATAGTAAGCGCTTAATAATTGTTTATAGACTTGAACTGGTTTGCTCTAGAATGTGCTAGCTCCATTCCCCATGTTCTAGCCCTTTATAAAATTAAAACCAGGCATATTTTTAAAAAACTTTTTATTTAGGTATATCTTATATACAGTAAAGTACACAGGTCTTAAAGGACTTAATGGCCTTTTCATGTGTACACTGGGAAACCACTACCCAGATCAAGATATAGAACTTGCCCCGCACCCTAGAAGGTTCCCTCATGCCCACCCCTTCCCACATTTTTTGAGCATACACACATGGATAAGAAGACTTTATATTTATATTATATGTTTTCTTTTATAAGCTACCATGCGTGTCCTAGAATAAAAAAAAAAAGAAGTAGATGCTCAAGGAAGTTGAAGGACAAAGCTAAACCAAAGACATAACAACTTTTAATACCAACTGGTTGGCTATTCAGGATCAGGAATCTTTTACTTGACTCAGTAGAGTGACCCAAAAAAGTCAGCTGTAAAGTGAATTTCTGTCAAAAATAATCTTTTCCCATCAACTGCTATTGTAAAATTGGAAACACTCCCTTTGGGGGGAACAAATGTTGGCCTCTGGCTGTAGGTTCCCACTTAAAAAAACAATTCCCTAATAAAACCTCACCAATAACCCTCCAAATGTTAACAGGGCTCACAAAACAGAAGAATTCTCTTCAGCATTCTGAATAAATCACAAAATCAAAGAACTGGAAGTGGAATATAAGGAAGGCTCTTTGGTAATGTGATGCCTCACACTGTAACCCTCTTGCAGCTGAGTAACCCCATGAGCTAGGAATTCTGGGGGCTTGTCTTGGCTCTCGGTACTAGTGGTGTGACTTAAGGCAATTAACTTTTGCGAACATCAATTAATTTATCACCAATGTTAGGATAAAAATATATAAGCCCTCTCTATCCCACAAAGCTTTTTTTTTTTGCTGTGCTGCATGGCTTGTGGGATCTTAGTTCCCTGACCAGAGATTGAACCCGTGCCCCCTGCAGTGGAAGCATGGAGACCTAACCACTGGACCACCAGGGAATTCCTCACAAGGTTTCTGTGGGGATCAAGTGAGCTAACAAAACAAAGCAATGAGTTTGTTTGTTCATTTGTTTAGTTATTTATCCATTGAAACAATATCTATTAAGAATTTCCTGTGTACTTGGTACTGTGCTGGGGCATGTACAAAAAAAAAGCTTGATTACCATAAGAAATTATAAAAATGATATCTATATCATTTTGTTTTAACCAATCAATATTTTGTTTTAACCAAAAATATATACATATATGCTCATTTGCCAATAGTTCGATGTAGGAAAGTGTCTTTTCTTGGGGGTCTGAGTTAGCAGGGTGGGGTTCTATATTTTTCTTCATAATGAGAAGCAAGATATTATGAATTAATACAGGTATATAATCCTTCTAGAATTTTATGGTTATTGTCTCCAGTTGTTTGGAGTTTTCTTCTCACCTCCATCCAATTCAACAAACAACTCAAGTTGTGAGCCGAAGTCGACAGGCACACTAAAGAGTGGCTGAACAAGATAAGATGCATTTGGCTGCAAGTAACAGAGTCTCTCACTAAAACTAGCTTTTAAGTTTTTCTTTCAATAATCATTCAGTACATAGTAAAAAACACATTTTGCATTGTCACTCAGTGTACCCACACATACACATGCAAAAAGTACGAACAGAAGCACATTTTAACAAACACTACTTACCTTGATTTTGTGGGATGCTATCTAATGTCTTCTAGTCTATTCTTTTCTATCCCATTAAAAGAAAAACCCACTAAAATACTCTCATGCCTTATTAAGGGGTACAACCCACAGTGTGAAAACCACTGGCTTAAACAGTAAAAACATTTATTATCTCATATAGGAAGAGGTCCAGAGTCAGGGAAGTCCCTGAACTGCTCAGTGGCCCAGCAGTGTCCTCAGGTCACAGGTATTTTCCAGAGATTTCTTTCTGCCATCCTCAGAGGATTAGTAACATCTCCCCTCATGGTGCAGAATGGCTCCCACATCCAACAGTAGTTCCATGCAGACACAACTGCACCCAGCAAAGAATAGGGAGAGGAAGCTTTTCCCAGAAGCCCCCAGCAGGCTTCTGCTCTGCTCCCATTGGCCAGGATTGGTCACTTGCCTATGTCCCAGCTGCAAAGGAGGCTAGGAAAGCAGGTGACTGGCATCTTTAACCTCTATAAAGGCACATGGGCTCTGCCAGAAAGGATGAAGGGAAAGGGAATGAGTGTTAGGAAGACAGCCCCAAATAAAGGGCGCTGTGGCCTGGCAGCTTGCTCTGGACATCAGCTGTGTATCTTACAGAGGGAGGGGGTGGAGAGCATCTCTTAATCCAGGGAGTTGGTTAAGTAGAGGCTGGTTAGGAGAGCATCTACAAAAACATGGCAAAGGCTATGAAAAAAAGATGACAGCTGTTATTGGTTCATATGGCAGGGCACATACCTGGGCCGGGGGATTGGAGGGGCCTCCTGGAGGAGGTGACTCTGTGAAGCCAGATTGGAGTGATGGCCTCGTGTGTGGACATGGCTGTGGGGTGGGTGGTGGGAAGGGTGTTCCAGGCTGAGGGAACAGCTTGTGAGAAGGCAAAGAGGAAGGAGAGATCATGGCTGAGGTGGCTTGTTTATTGCACTAGCTGTCCCTCTCCTGGGGCTCAGCCCTGTGCCAGGCACTGAGGGTTTTGAGAGGAATGGTGATCTCCTGCCCTTGGGAAAGTCACTGTCCATTAGGGAGGATGAAGTTTGAGGACTTCAGGACTAGAAACCAACAGCAAATTTGCTTTCAAAACGCTATGATCCGTTCTAACCATGGGATAAAGGAAGCTTCCTGGGCAGCAGCTAATAGGCAGGGCCTGGGTGTGTAGAGTTAGCGGGGGGGAGGGGGGGGAACGCCTTCCAGGGGGAGGGCCCAGTGCGAACAAAGGCATGGAGGCAGGAAAGCAGGGCCAGGGTTCGGCCACTTGGCTGGGGTGCTTGGCCTGAAGGGAAGCCACGGCCGGGAGGGTGTTGAAGCCAGGCGGTGGTCATCTTTGTCCCAGCTCCCTCCACTGAACCCCAGCCATCTGGGGCCCCAACCTTGGCTAACCTTCCTGGCAGCAAGTGTGACACGGGGCCTCGGGGGACAGAAGGAGTGATTGGGGCCTTGTTGCTGTTTGGCATAATTTTTCCTCCAAAGCAGAATGACCCCTGCCCGTCTCTCCCTCTTGGCACCAGTGAAGGCGCCTCTCCAGTCTCTTTGGAGAAAAACCAGTCTCTGAATAGTCAGAGGGTCACTGTGTCTTGTGTCTCCCTGGTTCTGCTGGGAGGGCTGCCAAGGCACTCTAAGGCCTACTAGGGAACCCTCTAGAGCTGAAGCAGTGGAGCTGGGGGCTGCGGGCTGGGGCATCTGTGGTCCTGCCCAGGCCTGAAAGTCATGGCAAAGAGCACAGGCAGGACACTCAGGGCCAGAGGTCAAAGATGAATGAAGCTATGGTGGGGCAAGCCTTTGTGGTGGTCCCTGGGAGGCCTAGAAGGGGCCACCAGAAGCTGCGTTGGGCAGCTTCACCTTAATGCAAAGTTTCTCAACCTGGGCCCCACTGGCATTTGGGGTGGGATAATTCTCCACTGCGGGGGCTGTTCTGTGCATTGCAGGATGCTTAGCAACATCTCTGGTCTCCTCTACCTGCTAGATGCCATTAACATCCCCCCCCCCTTGTGACAACCAAAAAAGTCTTCAGACATTGCCAAATGTCACCTGGGGGTTACAACTGACTTAGACTGAGAACCACAGCCTTAAGGTGAACAAAAGAGCATCTTTCTTGTGCAAGAGTGTTTTACTGGGACCACAAGAAACATTGCCCATCACTCTGGGGCAATAATTTAGAGAGGGTAAGACTAGAGACCAGGGTCCCATTAAGGGAGCCTTTGGGTTTGTTCTGGAGAGAGATGTTGGATCTGGGAGGTGTCCTGGAGCTGCTGTTTGGATTGGGGGCCCAGGGGAGAGGGAGGGGCAGAGAGTGACTGCAGGTGTATGCTTTGGGCCACTGTGCAGACTTCCGTTCCGGGAGTGAAGAAAGGACACCTGGACGAGGGCTCCCTTTGGGTGAGTGGGAGTAGGGGAGAAGGTCAAGATCCTCCTGTCACTTCTGCCTTCCCCGGCCCTGTCTGGAATGTGTCTCCTCAATATCTCTGAGGACAGGTCCCCATAGCTGCTGTTCTCCCAGGCGGGAGAGTGAGCGCAGACAGGATGGGTCACTGCTCTGGCCAGAGAAGGCTCACACCTTTCCAACAGAGAGCTCGGGCTCTGGCTACGTTCTTGCTACTGTCTGACATTAGTTCACTGTGGCTTTCTTGGGACCAGAGCCTGGAGCAGGATTTCTAGCCCATATTTGAAGGGTGAAGGCCGTCCCACTGGCTGGGAGAGGGAGAAGGAGCTAGAGAAAATGTTACCCCCACCCCTCTGAGCTCTGTGCAGGTGGAGAAAGCTTTGGGGTGAAAGGACTCTGCAGGCAGCAACTGGGCCTTTAAGAATTGCAGGGCTCCACTGTCTTCTGAAAGGGCAGTTTTTATGCACCAGGATTCTTCGTGAACTTGCTTCTCTGGGGAGCTGGACCTTGGACAAAAGGGTCCTGCACTGTGGCTCTGTCCTTCTACCACTGTTACCTCCTCCTTCTTCTCATAGCAGTCGAACCTTTCTGGAACACTTGGCACCCCTCTAGGCCTTCTGAGATCTGTCAAGAACAGAGTCTGCCCTTGCAGACGGAAGGCATTGAAATGCAAAGGCAAGCTGTCCAAACAGCAACTCAGGAGGCATAATTCAGCACTAAATATATACCCTAAGGAGCGCAGTGACCATCTCATTGCTCTGAGCCAAGATAAGCACATGCTTTCCGTGCCTTTGAAAGATTTGTTCCCTTTGCCTTAGATGCCCCCTGCTGTGGACACTTGACAACTTGACATTGTCTTGGGCCATCCAGCTTCTGAATGCCCTTCCTATGAGTCTTGGTGGGTGCAGAGCCCATTTTCCAGAGTAGGAGTTGAGAATGGTCCTTTCCCAACCTCCGTTGCAGCTAGGTCTTGGCACGTGACCCAGGCTCTGCCAGTCAGAGCCTGGCACTTGGCCTGGCCTTGAGATCAGGAATTATTCCCCAGAGTAGAAGGAATCTGCAGAACCCTCTCTGGGCTGGTGGTGGAGCTGTGGTGCTGGCGGGGGGGTGGTTTTGAGGTCTTCATTAGACTAGTACTGTGACATGATTTAGGGCAATTCTCTTGGCCGTGTTGCTTAGAATGTCATTCTCCATTCAGCCCAGTAGTTCTGTGAGCTCCCAGCATCCTTTTTCATGAATTCTCTTCCTATTTAATAGAGTCAAAGTCAGCATCTGTACTTGTAACTATGAACTCTGACTAGTACACCCTCTGTCTCCATTCCATATTTTTTGGCAAATTCCAACTTATCTTTATAAACACTCTACTCAAAAATCCTCTTCCAGGAAGACTTCTTGGATTTCTCAGGCAGTTAGTAGCTCAAGCATCTGGGCTCCCAAGTGTATACAAGGCATTATGGGGGCCATAGCAAGACAGAAGACAGTTTAGATACACCCACTGAAAACATTTGAATGACATGTCAGTCTACTAGGGGTTAGGGTAGGGAGAAGGAATAGGAAGGTGAGATAGTAAAGCAAAGTGGTTACAGGCTTGAGCTCTGGAGTTCAAATCCTGGCTCTGTCACATGCTGGCTATGTGGTTTTAGGCAAGATACTTAAAAGCTCTGAGCCTCAGTTTCCTTTTCTGGAGAATGGGGTTAATGATAGGACCTATCTCATAGGATTGTTGTGAGGTTTAAATGTAACACATGTGAAGTGCTTTAAAAGAGGACCTGGTACTTAGTAAATGCTCAATAAATATTAGTTCTGGTTTTTGAAGTCAGCAGGGCACAGCAACAAGTCTGGAAATGGGAGTTCTACTCCAGCTTGGGCAAAAACATCCTGGGATTATGGTTCACAGTTTAACCTTGTCATCAAGAAGCCAGCATCTTTCTATCCTTTAGCTCTGCCATCCTTAACCTGTTGGTTTTTGTCTTTAGGTTTGTTACTTCATGGTTACAAAATGGCTGTGGCAGCTCCAGGCATCACACCTTCATGGGGTAACATCCAAAGCAGGAAGCACAAGCCCTCTCCTCCTGCATCCATTTCTTTTTATCAAGGTGTTCCTTAGAGATTTCTTCTTACATTTCATTGGTTAGTACTATATATGTGAGGGAATCTAAGAAAATATCTGCCATTTCCAACTTCTGTTATTAGAGAGACTTCACTAGGAAGGAAGAAAGTGGTGGGGAATGGCTGCTACATAGGCAACCAACAGTGTCTGCAATAGCGAGATGTCAAGTTTGGTCATCTCTGGACAACACCATTAACTGTCTGGTTAAAATAAGGCAATGCTCAGTGTTATTGCTGCTGATAGAAATTCAGAAGGTGTCCATGTACAGACACATGTCCAAAAGGTGGTGTTTAGGTCCATTTCTTTCTAAGCCCAAAGAGACATTATATATAAGCCTCTGCAGTGTACATGTCTGTGTAAAATTGAGTTTTAAGAAAGAACCAGTGATGTGCTGGCATTGATTGTAGCTCTACTTGGTTCTTTTCAGCTCTTCAGAAATGTATCCAAAGATGTTTTTACTTTGACTTTCTTCTTTTCATGGTAAGAAGACACTTCTTTAAACAGCTCATGGGCCAACACTAATGAATAACGCGATGGCCAAGACTACAATGGATGTGCATGACTGCTTCACACCATCTGTGGGGAGCAGGCAGAGTTGGCCCACTGTTTCTTTAGTGCACGGCTTTGTTCTTATCTGCGAATATTTGTAAGTTGAGGAATTTCAGTGCAGATGTGAAATTGCTTTTGAAATATGGGTGGCTTTTATAATTTGTGTGCGTGTGTTTTCTTTTTAAATAGAATCTTTTCCTTTGTCTGGTGCTCACGGAGGGTAGACAAAAGCCCAAAGAAAAAGAGATGAGGGTCCTATAATTCAATAGCCCCTCCGCCGATACGCGGAGGCAAATTTACAAATTCATGGGTGTGTTTGTGTGGAGGTACTGCATATACTCTGCTAGACTGAAAGAATTCCTCAGTCTGCTGGGTGGTAGCAAGCTCTTGGTAGAGAACCCAGAGTTAACTGACTTGGGTTTCTTGCCCATCTCTGCCCAAGAGCTTCTCGGGCAAGCTCTTCTTCCTTCTGAACCCCAGTTTTCCCAACTTGGGAAAAGTCAAATCCTATCTCTTAGGGTCTTTGTGTAGGAGAACTATAGGAGTTGAATGGCTCAGATGACCTTCCAGTTCCTTTCCAACTCTGAGTCTCTGAATGTGAAGACTGGAGTCCAGCCCCAACATCATCATTATCCCCTCTTCTTTCTCCTCTGTTGTTGTCTTCTTATTCTCCATCACCATCGTCATCATCACCATCACCAACATCATCATCATCACCACCAACATCATCACCATCACCAACATCATCATCATCACCACCAACATCGTCACCATCACCAACATTGTTATCCTCCTCCTCATCATCACCAACATCATCATCATCACCACCAACATCATCACCATCACCAACATCATCATCATCACCACCAACATCGTCACCATCACCAACATCATTATCCTCCTCATCATCATCACCGTCATCACCATCATCACCATCATCATTGTCTCTTGAGTGTTATGTTGTACTAGTCATTGTCCTGAGTCCTCTACCTGTATAAACTCATTGAATCCTCAGAGCAAACCTGCAAAGTGGGTATTTTTACTGGGATATTGTAGATCAGGAGGTTGAGACTCAGAGAGGTGAGAGGATTTGCCCAGGATCACCCAGGAGATATGTGGTGGAGTGAAGATCAGAACCTCCAGCCCAGGATCTGTCTTGTTTAGAAACCACTCCATCCCTTCAATTGTTTCAGATGCGTCTCAAGAAGGAGTCCTTGTTCCTCATTTAAATATACTCTGGGGTTAGGAAGCTGGGATCCCAAGGACCAGGCCTAGGAAAAGGTTTTGCACAGGTTCAGTTGCTACAAGTTTCCTCTTATAATCAGATCATACTCCTGGAGGAGGAGAACAGGGGGGTTCTCCTCCAGTAGCTCCTGCTTCGAATGGATTAGACTCTCATAGGGGGGCATCTGGAGTTTTTGCATCCTCAGCATCCATTCCCTCTTCTTTTGGTGGCACCCCCAGTTTTCCTTTGGGGGAACTACCTCAACTCCACTCTCAGTCCATGTGCTTGGGGAGACTGACTCTTCTCCTTTCCCCTCATCCCCAGCATCTTGCATGCCAAGGATGATCACATGATCTGGTCTTGACCAATCAGAGTATTCCTTCCATTGGGCTAAAATTCAAGACCAAGTGCTCAAGTCATCTAATGATCCTGGGACTGTTGTGAAACTCCTAGAAAAGACAAACACTCCAATATAAAACTGGTTACACAGTCTGTGGTGAAAGATGGGACGTGGTCCGAGAGAGCCGTGGGAGGACCCATTGTGGATTGTGCAGTCAAGCAAGGCTGCTGGGAGGAAAAGTCATCTGAGCTAAAGCTTGAACAATCCAGAGATCCAGATGGATCAAGAGCTAGAGGAAGAATATTTTTGCGGGCAGAGAAACAGCATATCTGAAGTTGAGAATAAAACAGTGTATTTGAGGAACTAAAGATGAACTTAGGACTAGAATATTCAGGGTGAGGGGGAGAGCATTGTACGATGCATCAGAGATGTCAACAGGAGCCAGATTTTTATAGGTCCTGGTACCATGTTTATGTTTTATTCTAGGAACAATGGGAGGCCATCAGAGGCTTTTCTGCAGAACAGTGACACGATCCAATTTATGCTTTCAAGGTCTATGACCTTGGGAAAGTCACATTATGTCTCTGAGGTTTTATTTTTCTCCTCCGTAAAATGTAGTTGAGAATCAGGCCAATTTCTGAAGGAGCCTGTAAAGATTAAATGAGAAAGTGTGCAAAATGAGATAAACCTATTTGAAAATGGCTGGGCCTTGGCAGACCTCTGTGAAGGTTTTCCTTTCTTCTTTTTCTTTTTAAAAGAAACTGCAAGTTGTCATCCACTCGGAAACTCCCTTCTCTTTTGACCAACCTAGACACCTTTGGTCTCACAGTTTTACTTTTCTATCCACTTAGCTTCCATCCAAATTTGGCCGTTGTCTGCTCCCTCCTCATTCTGTTGTTGAGAATTTTGCACACTTACCATTTGGGGTGATTGCATTTCATACATCTTTTCCATTGTTCATCATTCCAAATCCAGTTTCCATGATTTCATCCCTCTCTCAGGGCTGAGCTCCTTTCCCCCTTTAACACTTATTTCAGTTGTCTTAACATAAGCCTTATTTAGATTTCATCTGAACTGTCCCACTTTACATAGATTTTAGCTGAATGCAGGCGATGGTGATTTTATCATCAACCTGGCGGGAGAGGGAGGTCACCACGTCTGGAAGGATGTGCTGGAAATGGAGAGCACCTTGGAGCCAGATGGAATGGGGTCCAAATATTAGCGTTTCTCTTCTCTTGCCATGTGGCCTTGACCAAGTGACCTCAGCAATCCGAGCCTCAGTTTCCTCCTCTAGAAAATGAGGGTATGAATAGGGCTGACCTCCTGGGGTTGTAGGGCCAGGGTACGTAATAGGCCTTCAGCAATATTAGTTCATGTCTCTGTCTGCCAGGCCACCTCGCCCACCCATGCCTCACGGGTGATGACCTTTGGCCTGATTCCTGGCATGCACCTTCTCAGAATCCATGGGCCTACCTATAAGCATCTTTCCATGATCCACAGACTACGGTCTTTGGGGTTAGACTGATTTGGGTTCCAATCCCAATTCTACTGCTTACCAACCATGTCTCTCATTCTCCTCATGTGCTAGTGGGAGATATGAAGAGCCTCAGCCTCCCAAGTTATCCCAAATGTCAATTGAAATAACGTTCTGGAAGCACTCAGTATACTGCCTGGTGTATTGTAAGAGGTCAACAAATTGTAGTTGTCCTTGCACATTATTGCAGCTTTGGACACTAAACTCTTTGGAAGCAAGGACTGCATTTTTTCCTCTTTGTCTGCCCTTGGCATGGCAGGGCATCTGGCACCCAGTGGGCCCTCAGCTGATTTTAGTTCCTTTCATCTTCTATAACAAAAATAGAGGCACTTGGCTGCCAAGTTGGCTGGAACACTGGTATCCCCATAAAATCCTACCTGTTTACACAAATGCCACTTTCTAAGATCCTAAGAGGCAGAGCAGGATGGCAAAGTGAAAATGCCTCCAGACTTTCTTGAGCAATCCAGCTCCTGGCCGCTGTCCCTGGGGCAAGCCTGGAGGAAGCCATGACCACAGGACGGCTTCTCTGCAGGGAAAGGCCTTGCTTTTTAAGAGCTGCTTTTCTTATTTACGTGTTCTCTTCCCATTATTTCTCTGAAAACCTTTTTAGAATTTCACTGGGAGTTGAAAAACACATTTTGCCAAATTCCGAGGCCTTGTAACCACAAGGCCTGGTCCCTGTGACCAAACCAGGACCCAACCGTAACCTTCTGGCACTGGATGCTGTTTACTGCTGGCGAAAGACCACTTTGGGTTTCACAGTAAAAAGGGTTAGAAAATTGTATGAAAAGGCTCAGAAGACTCACGGACATCAAATAGCTCTTACAAAACCAATGTTGTAATTAGTTAAGTATAAATGAATCAGAACCATATGGCTTAAAAATTAAAGGAAAAAGGAGTTGGAGGGAAAAATGTCCTTTGGGATTTAATCAAACAAAAAATGCTGGAAAAAAATTGTTGATGTTCACCAAGCTCAGACCCCATCTGGGTCCCCCCAAGCCCCCTCTAGCTTTTTCCTCCTTCCCTGGTTCTCCCCACGAGGCAGGGGTGACGGCTCTCCTGATGCTGGGTATCATGGGGGTGGAGTAGGTGTGTCACAGTGGAGTTGGGGGTTAAGCTGGAGAGAGGCTCAGGGCATCTGGGGAGCACAGACAAGGGGCGCTCAAGCCTGCCTTTGGCAGATTGGCTAACGCTGCAGAGATGATACTGAGCCAGCCTTATGGGCAGAAGAAGAATTGGGGTGGGGAGCGAAGAGGGCATCTTGGAGGAGACAGTGGTGTGAGCATACGCACAGAGGAGAGACCATGTGTTGGACGATCACGGAATTGCAAGTCTTTTGGATGGGCTGGTTCTCAACTCACGTATGGCTACCTTCGCTGACCACAGGATCTAAATGCCCCCGGTCCCTTCCCCCATCACTTACTATCACATAACCCTCTTGTGTTTATTCATGTGTGTGGTACTTTTTTTTTTTGGCCACGCTGTGTGGCTTGTGGATCTTAGTTCCCCAGCCAGGGATTGAACCTGGGCCCTTGGCAGTGAAAGCACCGAGTCCTAACCACTGGACCACCAGGGAATTCCGTGTGTGGCACTTTTCACAGTCTGCAACACTCCTCTTTCTTTCTTCCTCTCGTCACTTACACTAGAATGTAAGCTTCCTAAGAGAAGGGAGCTCATTGTCTTGTCTCCCCGCTAACAGCTGACAGAGTATCAAATTTGGAGTGGCTGCCCAGTAAGTATTTGGGGAATGAATGAATGGGAAATGAGTGAACAAATGGCTGGAGGTAGAAGTCATGAGGGACAGGGAAGGAAGAAAGGCTGGAAAAGTAGGCAGGAGCCAGGTCCTGAAAGACTTTGGAAATTGTGCAAAGAGGCTCCTGAAGGTAATGGAAAGTCCATAAAGGATTTCCAGCAAGGATGTGACAAAGTCAGCACTGTATTATACTGGAAGCAAAGAACGAGGCTGGGAAACCTGGAAACCAGGAGAAAATGAGTGGCAGAGCACATCCTGTGTTTGTTTTGCCTTCCCCCGTTATCCCTTAAAGGCATGTAATGGAGTGCTCCATATAGAATAGGTACTTAACAAATGCTGCGGAGTTCATCAATGATAAATGCTTTGGCTCCCAATGGCTACATACAAGCCATTATTTTCTCATTTAGCAAATGGATCTTGTGGCTAACTGTGGAAAATCATCTTCCAGAAAAAAGAAAAAGAGAGATGTGTACGTCTGCTCCATCTCGAATGTTTTCACTGAACCAGATTCTCTTTCCGTAGGGTGGCTGGCCTTGGCAACTCTCAGGTTACATGAAGCTGGGCCGGGGTTTCTCTGACATTTCAGCAGAGTCACGAGTGGGTGGGATGGGAAGCTCTGGGCTGCAAAATAGGTAAGTTGCTCAACGTCCCCGGAAAACCTCCAAGGACAGAACTGAGTGTTACGCGGGGGAGTATTTTAGGTGCGAAGGCATCTTTATGTTAGGAGAGAAATGCACACCCCAGGCTCCTGGAGTCATTAATAACAGTGTGTTATTGCTGGAGGCTCCACAGGAGTCTGTGGCCCTGTCCCCAACCCACGTCGGCAGCATACCTGTATCATATGGGTAGCGTATTCGCCCCACTGCTTCTCTGCTCTGGGGCCCCCCCAGGCGGCCGGGGAAGCTGTGCAGAAAGCACCGTAATCACCATGCTAACTCTTACTGTGTTTGCCACGTGCCTGCTCTTGTTCTGGGCGGATCATCTTATTGGACCCTCGTGGCTATTTCCAGCTCAGAATAGAAGCTCAGGCAAGTGAAGTTGCTTGCCCAAGGTCATGGGCAGGATCAGTAGAGGCTTGGGCACTACGCCCTTTAGCTTCCTCAGGTCATTGTAACCCCTGCAGATGGAGCTTGCAGGAAACCCAAACCCACCCTTATTTCTCCAAGCCATGTAACTTCCGCCCAGGTCTCATGGAGAAGACTCTGCCTTCTCTCTTGGATTTAAATAGTAACATCTGCAGCAAGCATTTGTGGGTTTGGGGCTATTCAGCAGCCAGCCTGCCTTCTAACAGCCCCTCGATTTCCCCATGGACACTCACCCTCCTGCCCCTGTGTGTAGTCATGGCGGGGGTAGGGGTGGGTGCAGGTGCCCCTGCCTCCTCCACGGAAGCACAAGCAGCCGGTTCTCCCTCCCTCTGCTCCAGCTGCAACCAGGGGTGGGCATGGAATCCAGATGGGGGCAACCAGATGTTCCCTCCAGGACCTGGCACCTTGAGCGAGTGATGGGGAGAAGGGCTGGAGGCTCTCCAGCGGCAGCGGTGGCGTGCCGGTCGTCTCTTCCCGTGACCTTACCAAGGCCCTGTTGCTTAACCCTCCAGCAATCTCCTGGTTTCTGGCCATGCTCCAGACTTCATCACTACTCTCTGCCAATTCTCTGAGCCCCTGATAGCCTTCCAATAAATTCCATTTGATTACCACACAGCTTGTAATCAAGAGCCCTGACTAATACACAACCGTTTGGTAAACGCTAAGCACGAGCCAGTTTACATGTGACGTCTCGTCGGTTTCCTGAACGCCCCCGTGAGGAAAGCGTGGGTATACCCGCTGTCCGAGGGAGGGTGCTGCAGTTCAGGGAGCTGCAGTGACATGCCCGAAGTCGCACGGCTGGTGAGGGGCAGCCCCTGAATTCAAACCCAGGTGTTCCTGATTCTGGATTCCATGCTTTATTAACTCTCCTTTTCATCTGCCCTGACTTCCAGTATCTCAGAGAGGTGGTAGTGGCTGGCCCCAGACTTCCAACAGGTAACCCATATTGCAGGCCTGAGACTCGTGGCAAAAATACTTTCAAAATCTAATTTGCTCACATCATGAACACCTGCCAGGAAGGAATTTCGGCATTTGGTCTAAACATGGAAGAGCTAGGTTCACTTAACCCAGAGGGGGACACCTGCAGAGAAAGGGAAAAAGCATTTTAACCCTTTCCTTGAGTCAGAAAAGGAGGCCCCACACCCTCCTTTCATCTCTTAACCATCAGAAAGGTCTAAGGGGAGAACTCTGCAGGTGTGATTCATTGTAGGATGTAAGGGAGGGAGAAATCCATGGAGGCTGTGACTTTCTAAATATTTGTGCCTTTTCTATTTGTCAGTCAGTCAGTTTCTATTGTCAGATATTTAAAAGAAGTTTGATCTGTGTTTGAAGAATCCATTTAGTTTCATGCAGCTTCCTCGGGGGAAATTTTGGAGTTTCTCAGACACAAGAAGTTTGTGATTGGAGAGACCTGACCTATTGACCCCCCTAGTGGCTCCTCAGGATTGTTCTTTCTTACTGATGCGAAGAAGAGACATCTGAGTGAATCTGTAGTTGAGAATTAAGGGAGAAGAAACCACATCATGTGCTCTTCTGCCAGTGGAAGTGCAGAAATCCAGACTCAAACTGAATATGTGCATTCAGCAACTGGAAACAGAATTCATATTTCATTGCTGAACTGACCGACCACTCCGCCATCACAGATTTGGAAGGTTCCACGCCATTTTGTGGACATGGTCATACTTTAGGACAGAATCTCAGATTTCTCAGGAGTCGTGACTCTTGGTTAAGGCTTAAGGGACTGGCTTAACTGTACACACCTGGAGATGAAGGGATCTGGAGGAGTAGATGCCCAAACTATGGGGTGTGGCTTGGTTTTAAGTTGATGAACTAGGGCAGAATGAAAATAGTGCCCATCCAGAAGCCCTGGTGACTTTGAATCATGGAGGTGGGTATAAATCCTACAACTATATTCTGATATTCCTGGCCGTTACCCAAGCTCTGGACAAAGTTTGGTCCCACATGTATCCGTGAAAATATGTTAGTTTTCAATGGGATTGAGATAACTGAGACTTATCTACTCCACAGTGGAAAAGGAAGGCTGTAAGGAAGAGAAAGAAACCCATTTAAAATAGCTCAGATGAAAGGGTGATTAATAGAAGGGATTCTCATGGAAAGAAAGTACAGAGCAAAGCCTGGCCTTTGGGAACTGGAAAGTGGTCTGGCAACTTGTCTTCCCATTTCTCCCTTTGTGGAGCCGCCTGGCGTCTGTTTCTCTCTGAAAGGCAACAGACCAGTCTTTTTGCCTCCCTGTGGTTTCCGTCTCCCCACAACTTTGGCTTGCACCAAGATTTTGGCACTACTTTCAATCCCATCTCCATATGACTCTACAAGTTTAGCACCATCCTTTCTGACTGCCATCTCTGGGAATCTCCGATGTTTTTCGGGAGAGTGTATCAGTTATCTATTACCACAATAATGCTGTGTAACAATCATTAACACCTCAGTGGTGAATAACAATAAACATTTATTGTTGCATACTAGTCTGTGGGTTGCAGGGTGGTTTGGCTGGTCTGAGCTGAGCTGAGCTGAGCTTGGCAGGACTCACGTGTGCATCTATGGTCAGCTTTGGGTGAGCTGGGTGGCTTTGCAAATGTTGGATAGGCTCTCTCACATGTCTAGACCTCACCAGGCACAAATGGGCTGACTGGGCTCTGTTCTGTGTGTCTCATGCTCCAACAGGCTAGCTCAGTCCTGTCCTCATGGAGAAGCAAGGAAGAAAGCAAGAGAGATTGGAAGCACTCATGGCCTCTTGAGTCCAGTCTGAGAGCGTATATACCCTGGCTTCTGCGGCATTCTCTTGTCCAAAGCAAGTCACAAGCTTAGCCCAGGATCAAGGGAAGGGGAAATAGGCTCAACCTTTTTCTTTAATCTTCATTTTTATTTTTTTAAATTTATTTTATTGAAGTATAGTTGATTTACAATGTTGTATTAATTTCTGCTGTATGGCAAAGTGATTCATATATATACATATTCTTTTCCATTATGGTTTATCACAAGATATTGAATATAGTTCCCTGTGCTATACAGTAGGACCTTGTTGTTTATCCATCCTATATATAATAGTTTTCATCTGCTAATCCCATGCTCCCTATCCATCCTTCCTCCCTCCCCCTTGGCAACCTCAAGTCTGTTTTATATGTCTGTGAGTCTGTTTCTGTTTCATAGATAAGTTCATTTGTGTCATATTTTAGATTCCACATATAAGTGATATCGTATGGTGTTTGTCTTTCTCTTTCTGATTTACTTCAGTTAGTATGATAATCTCTAGGTCCATCCATGTTGCTGCAAATGGCATTATTTCATTCTTTTTTATGGCTGAGTAGTATCCCATTGTATATATGTACCACATCTTCTTTATCCATTCATCTGTCGATGGACATTTACGTTGCTTCCATGTCTTGGCTATTGTGAATAATGCTGCTATGACATAGGGGTGCATATATGTTTTCAAATTACAGTTTTGTCCAGATATATGCCCAGGAGTGGGATTTCAGGATCATATGGCAGCTCTGTTTTTTGAGGAACCTCCATACTGTTTTCCATAGTGACTGCACCAATTTGCACTCCCATCAACAATGTAGGAGGGTTCCCTTTTCTCCACACCCTCTCCAGCATTTGTTATCTGTAGACTTTTGAATGATGGCCATTCTGACTGGTGTGAAGTGGTACCTCATTGCAGTTTTGATTTGCATCTCTCTAATAATTAGCTATGTTGAACATCTTTTCATGTGCCTGTTGTAGGCTCTACCTTTTGATGGGTGAAGCTGTGAAGTTACATTGCAAAGGGTATGGCTACTAGGAGGGATGAAGAATTGGGGCCACTTTTACAGTCGCTCTATCACAGAGAGGGAATCTGATCGGCTCGGACTGGCTCCTTTTGGTTCAGGTGCTCAGTTCTCTATGGTTTGGATGTGTGTGTAAGTGTAGGGGGAGGGTCACAGGAGCTATTGGTGTGTTCCTTCCAGTAGCTATTGTTGGGTCAGGTTAACTCAGAAATGTTCAAACATCCATTTACTCTTAAGTCAAGTCCCAATTTTAGTTTGGACAATGGTTACCACTTAGACTGTATGTGAGTCCTTCAGCTGTTCCAGGAATACAGTGCTTAACTTTGCCCTAAGCCAGTCGGTGTGTGTTATGCTCCTAAGCAGAGTCATTGGTTCAGGAATGGGCACGCGATGCAAACCGCACCAAACTGGGCCAATCAAAGACAGCCCTAAGGCTGTTTCTTGTCACCACAGAAGCGTGTTGGCTCTCTCTCTTGCTGAGTTTGGACCTGGAGCTTGCCAGCTAGTGGAGCCTGCAGACCCAGGAGAGCAGAGTGGAATGCTGAGGCAGACTAGATTCCAGTGTCTAAGGTGCTGAATCAAGCCATGCCTGAACCCAGTCTGATCCTGGACTATTTATTTACATATATTTCCTGTTATTTTAGCCCATTCTAGTTTGGGTTTTCTGTTACTGTGTGCTTAAAAGGTCTTGATCAGTGTCCTGACCAACATATTGTAACAGAAGAGTGACGGACATGTCAGCTACATGAGTGTAGACCCATCGACATTGGAGGACTGAGCCATCACTTGTTCTAGGCCTATTACTGTGTATCACTGCAGGAATAAAGCAGATGCATTTCGATATTTGGCTTACATTGTATAACAGCTAAGGTCGACTTCAAAAAAGATCTCCCCATATTATCAATGTAAATATCATGCAGCCCACATTTCCCTGGAGACTGTGGATATTCCTGATATAGGGTGAAAAAGCAAAACCCAACCGAACCCTGCCACTTCTCAGGAGTTCCCCATCTCTGGGCCTCATCCACCTCATCTGTAAGGAGAGAGCTGGGCAAAAATTGAGAGGAGTTATCTAACTGTTGTGAAGCTCAGCTCCTTCCTTCCCATTTTCTTCTACCTACAAGAATCAGTACAATAGGTGCTATCTATTAGGGGCTTACCCTGGGCTAAAGGCTTTCCATGCCTTATCTCTTCATTGTACTTATCAGCATGTGTAGTTGAATAGTTTTAAACTTTTTATTTTGATGTAATTTCAAACTTACAGAAAAGTTGCAAGACCAAGATAAAGAATTCTTAAACATCCTTTACCATGATTCACCAATTATCTGCTGCCCCATTTGCTTTATCATTCATTCATTCGTACTTCTTTCTGTCTCTACATATATACATGATGCTCCTTTAATTCTAATTATTTCAGTCTGTCTTGCCTAAGAACAAGATCATCCTCTTTCATAATAACAATACAAGGATTAAAACCAGGAAAATTAACATTAATACAATTCTATTATATAACCCACAGACCATGTTCACATTTTATCAGTTGACCCAATTAATCTAGTATTTAATAGTCATTTTTATACAGACCAGGAGGCAATTCAGGACCAGGATTGTGTTTCTTGTTACGTTTTTTTAGTCTTCTTTAATATAGAATAGGCCCTCAGCCTTTCTTTGTGTTTCGTGACCATAACCTCTTTGAAAATGAAAGGCTAGTTATTTTGCAGAGTGTCCCTAAATTTGAGTTTACCTGGTGTTTTCTCACAGTTATATTCACATTATGCCTTTTGGGGCAGGAATACCATCAAAGTGATGGTGTGTCTTTTTGAAGGCTTTGTGTCTGGAGGCACATGGGGTTGCTCTCTCCCAGTTTTGAGGACATTAGCTTTGTTCACTTGATTAAAGTGATATATACCAAGTTTCTTCACTATAACGCCACTCTTCCTGTTTGTACTTAATAAATCATCTGGGGAAGACGATGAGATTTTGTCAATCTCCTGCTCCTCACCAAACAGTCATCCACTGGTTTAATCACCCACGAACAATTTTCTAACTCTATCATTCCTTTTATATCAATTAACTGGCATTCTAAGGAAAAAAAACTTTCCCTTCTCTCCCATTTATGAACTTATTCTTTTTGAAAAAAATGTATTATTATGGTCTCCTGGATTCTTATTTTACTCCATGTAAAATATTTATTTTGATATTTAAGTGATCTCAGGTTTGGCAGATCTCAGATTTGGAGCCCCTCCAAGCTGGCTGCTGTGTCCTTTGGATATGGCTCCATTTTTTGACACAGTCCTACTTTTGGGTTCAATCAGGAGTTCCAGCCTCATCCATCCCAACCCTGAAATCAGCATTTTTCCCCAAGAAACATTTGTTGGTTCCTTTTTAGCAGAGAATGGTATTTTGAAACCAAGATCTGAGTGCATGGTGTGTGCCTTGCTACTTATGCGTCATTGCTTCGAAAATCTCTTAGTTAGCAAAACTGGGAATCATATGTATACCTATTTCCCCAGTAATTTTTCTGATTTTTTTTTGTAGGTTCATCACATAGATTTTGCCTATCCTAGAATTTCACAGGAATGGAACGATACAATATGTATGTTTTTGTGTCTGGGTTCTTTTGACTAGCCTAATGTATGTGAGAGGCATTTCTGTTGTCACAGGTGTCATTAGTTCGTTCCTTTTCTTTGCTAAGCAGTACTCCATTTCATGAATATAGCACAATTTCTTTATTCATTCTCCTGTTGATGGGCATTTGGGATATTTCCAGTTTAGGGGTATAATGAATAAAGCTGCTATGAGGACTCAGGTAAATGTGTTTTTGTGAACATATATTTTCATTCCTTTTGGGTAAATACCTAAAAGTAAAATTGCTGGATTATAGGGTAGGTGTATATTTAATCTTTTTTCCCCCATGGGTTTTTTTGGGGGAGGGGTTGGTAACCAAATTTTTTGAATACAACTCACATATAATTAACTTTATAAGAAATAGCCAGGTGGTTTTCTGAAGTGGTTGTACCATCTTGTACTCCCAATAACTATGTATGAGATTTCCTATTGCTTCACATCTTACTCAACATTTAAAGTTGCCGGTATTTAAAATTTTAGCTATCCTAGTTAGTGGCTATGCAGAGATATCTCATTGTAGTTTTAATTTTCATTTGTCTGATGACAAATGATGTTGAGGACTTTTTTGTGTTCTCCAAGGTCATTGGTATGTCTTTGTGAAATGTCTGTTCAAGTCTTTTGACAATAAAGTAATTTAAATATTTTTGTGTTTGAGTTGTAAGAGCTTGTTATATACTCTGGGTACAAATCCTTTGTCAGGTATATGTTTTGCAGATGTTTTCTCCCAGTCTGTGACTTGCTTCTTCGCACGTCATGATGGTGTCTTCTGATAAGCAGAAGTTTTAATTTTGATGGACTCTAATTTGTCAAATTTTTCTTTTATTGTTTTTGCTTTCTGAGCCCTAAGAAATTTTTGCTTACCCCAAGTTCAGGAAGATATTCTCCTTTTTTCTTTAGAGGCTTTATAGATTTAACTTCTATGTGTAGATCTGTAATTCATCTTAAATTAGTTTTTATGTATGGTGGAAGGTAGGGGTTGTGGGTTTTGTTTGTTTTTATTTTTTAAAATATGGACATCTATAGTTCTAGCATCATTTGTCAAAAATACTTTCTGCTTCCCAGTTGATTTGGTGCTTTTGTTTTTGTTTTTTTGTTTTTTTAAAAAAAGAAAGAAAACCTATTGATTGTATATGTGTAGTTCTGTTTCGGAGCTATGATTCTCTTTCATTGAATTATCTTTTCGCCATTCCCATACCCTCATGATTATTGTATATATTACTACATATAGTAAGTCTTGAAGTCAGGTAGTATAAGTCCTTCAGCTTTGTTCTTCTTTTTCTATATTTAGCTATTTCATGTCCTTTGCAGTTTCACATAAATTTTAGAATCACTTTGTTGAATTCTGTAAAATATTTTGCTGGAGCAATGAGCACACCTAGTGTCCAGATCTTGTCTCTTAAAGGAACCAGGGATCCTCAGAGAAATGGCTGATTTCAGGGCTGAGGCAGGGTGAGTACAAGATAAGCCTGAAGTATTTTGTTATGCTGGAAAATAAAACGTGACTTGCCTATGCAAGTCACAAGGCATTGGAGCCCGTTTGAAGGGGCTCTCACTGGTCAAATGAGGGACAATCTGAGCACCAAGAAAATTAAGGACAACAATTAATTTTGAGACATTGAAAAATAATGATTCATGAGTTAATACTGATAATAAATAGATAGAAAACTACATGGGGAGTAAGGAGAGCTCTTGCTTACAGCAGAAAGTTGTTGACTGACTGATTACTGTGGAGGATGCTAGAGTTAAAAAATCATTCTGCAACCATCATGGTAAAAACGGTCCAGGCAAGGACACTTACTCAATAGCTGCTAAATCTAGGAGGGGATTTTGATAAGGAGCAGTATATTTGCATGATGTTAAGGTGTCTCTCCACAGATCATGTATTCGTTGGAAGTGAAGAATAGTAACTATACAGTAGAGAAATTGGGGAACACCTTCTCTGCATGATCAAAATTAACTTCAACTTTGAAGGGTAGATGGACATTATTTACCCTCAGATGCAATGAGCTGAGAAGGACACAGTATCACAGCCTGGAATACAAAAGCTGAATCTAACTATAAGGAGATTATGGGGGGAAAATCTATTTTAAAAAAAGAAGGAACTGAATTCTTTAAAAATATCAATGTTATAAAAGACAGAAGGCTGTGGATTTATTCCAGATTAAAGGAGACTAAAAAGACGTGACAATTAAGTTCAATACCTGATCCCAGGCTGAATCCTAAAATAAAGAGAAAAAATTCTGTATAGCACATTATTGAGACAAAGTGGATAAAATTAGAATTGAATAAAAGTTTGTATCAATGTTAAATTAGGTAAAAATTGGACTAGATAAAAGTATTATATCAACTTACAATGTACTGAACTTGATAACTAAACTATGGTTACCTAAAGAAATATCTTTTTTTTTTTTCCCTTTAGCCATGCTGTGCGACTTGTGGGGTCTCAGTTCCCTGACCAGGGATTGAACCAAGGCCATGACAGTGAAAGCCCAGAATCCTAATCACTAGGCCACCAGGGAACTCCCAGGAAATATCTTTATTCTTAGGAAATATGCACTGAAATACTTAGGGGTAAAGAGCCATGAGGTATACATGTATCCAACCTACCCTCAAGTGATTCGGGGGAAAAAATTGTGTGTGTGTGTGTGTGTGGGGGGAATGAGAGGGAACATATGATAAAGCAAATGCGGGTAAATATGGGTAAAGGGTACATGAATGTTCTATATATTGGTTCCAGTTTTGCAACTTTTCTCTAATTTTGAAATTATTTCCACATAAAAAGTGAAAAACTTACAGTGAAATTTTTATGCCTTGTTATGGTTGTAGGTAATCTCTTGGCAATAATAAATTAATGCAGACTGAAAAAAAAATCTGATTACCCCATCATGCCATTATTATCATATACATTGCCTATATATATGTATAAATCCCACAATATATTCTTTTTTTCTTAAACTGAGTTTTTAATTAATAGAAGAAAAAATATAACCTTTTGTTCTTACTCACATATTTATTATTTCTGATGCTCTTCAAGCCTTCTAGTAGACCTGGGTTTCCATCTGATGCCATTTCTTTTCAACCTGAAAAAACTTAATTTAACATTTTTATATTTCAAGCTGACTGGTAGGAAAGTCTCTACATTTTTATTTACCACCCGCCCCCAAATTTTAATTTTACCTTCATTTTTGAAGGGTATTTGTACTTAACATAGAATCCTAGGTTAATAATTTTTTTCACTCACACTTTAAAGATGCATTTTCATTGCCTTCTGGATGTTATTGTTTTGATGAGGAGTTGGCCATCATTTGTATATTTATTCCTTTGTGTGTGTATTGTGTTATTACTTCTTTTCATTAGTTTCAGTTTCTCAGCTGAAATTCCTCATCTGTTCTATAATTATAACAATGTTTTCCTTTAAATCCTTGAACATATTTATAAAACCCCTTAGAGGCGCTCTTCTGCTAATTCAGACATTTAGATAGTCTCAGAGTTAGTTTCTATTGAGTCACACTTTTTTTGTTTCTTTGAATGTCTAATAATTTTTTATTGTATATTGAAGATTTTAAACAATATCTTATACAGCCTCTGGATTCAGTTATCTTCCTTTGAAGAATGTTGATTCTTGTTCTAGCAAGCAGATGACTTGGTTCAGTTTAAAATCCAAACTCAGTCTCCTCTGTTATGAATAGAAGCTGAAACTGCTCAATTTCTTCAACTTCCCAGATACTGCTTTTTACTGAGAATCTTAGAATCTTCCCTACACACACACAGTTCAGGAGTCAACAAGAATTTGAGGTAGTTTTCATGCAGATTTTTGAGGTTTCACATTTTGTGGCTCCCTCCTTTCCAGTATTTCTCCCTTGATTTCTACCCTCTAGCAGCCTCAAACTCCATCCTCTGACTCTTCAATCCAGTATAAGTGAAGCTTTTTACTTGAGTTCTAACCACTCTGGGTTAAGTAGATTGGGGTATATTCTCAGGAAAAAACCTAGTCAACTTCCCTTTTGTTTCTTTCTGCTTTTGGTAACTCTCCATTGCCTTCAAATAGTTGTTTTGTCCAGGGTGTATTGTTATTTGCAGAAGGGTTATTACAATATAAGGTACTCTACCATCATTGGAAGAGGAAAGGAAAACCAGTGGTATGATAATGTATAACAAGGAAACACTCCTAGGATGGAAGTGGGAGTGATGAATGTGGTTGGGGAAGCCAGAAATGTGGTCTGCAGGATGGCTGGGCTGTATTAAAATTCCACTCCACTTCCTGGCTGTGTGGCTTTGGGTAAGTCACTTCACCTCTCTGAGTCCAACTTCTTCTGCAGCAATCTTTCCTAGAGTTGTTAAAGGAGCCACTCTATGTAACCCCTTGGCACATAGTGAGCATTTAAGTGGTTCCTATTCTGACTTAATGAGGGGAAAAAAAGTATGTTTGGAGTTAGCAACAAGACAGGATGATTCCTCCTGTTTGTTTTGGAGAATAAGTCTTAAACTCACAGCCATGACAGAGTCTGACATCACCCGATATCAGACAGTTTAAGAATCACACTCTTAATTGAACATTTTCTGAGTTTGTGAATAATTGTAGTCTTTTCAGATCCTTTCCCTGAGAATTTCATTTTTCTCCCCACCCACCCAGGGGTCAGGCTTACAATGTAACAAGTACAATAAATCCCTCACTGAAGATGGCCTCTTTCTAGTGCAAGCTGCAGCAGAGCTCATGTGGATTATAAACCTAGGCGGTTTGGAGTCACCTGGTGAGGTTTATGTGCAGCAGCTGGGGCCCAGCCTACCTAATTAGGACCAGAGAGTGGTCGCGAAGGGACAGGCCCACATTCTAGGTGCCCTCTTCCAGTGTCTGTTTCTAATAACAGCAGCAAGTAGCAGAGGCAGCAGGGTGAGCCTAGTGACATCATCCCCCCAGCTGTTTTATACATCTGTAACATGGCTCATTAGGACTCTCTTAACACCTCATCCTTCCCTGCTCCACGCAGCTCCAGTTACATGAGAAAGGGTGCTCTAGCATTCAAGGACCGCCCCCCCCCCGCCACCCCACCCCCAAGATGGAGATCAGGGCTTATACTTCAGGGTCAAAGATTAGCTTGGGCGCTCTCCCAGTAATCAGAGTTTTCACAAGGACATCCCCATTAGCACACGCTCCTTTTAAAGTGCTAATGGCTTCAATGTGAGGCTGGCACTTCTGCATGATCACTGCTATTTGAGGCCAACTTTGTATTGGGGAGTAAAACATCGGCAGCAGCTGCAGAAATGTTTTTGCTTATTTTGAGCATTCTAAGTTTTTCCTAGCCATGAATAACAACAATGGAATAAATCATCCCACAGTTTGTAGAGAATGGCTGTTTTTCCAGGCAGAACAAAAAAATAGCATATCGTGAGCTATGGATATGAAGCGTAAAAAATTCCACTGTATTTATATGTGGCAGTTAACTCCATATATTTAGATATTTGAAGTTGTATTAAGTCAGATGAAGGAGGAAAGCTTCCTAGATTTCACTGGAAAGCCTAAATTACTAAACTAAAAAATGAAAGTTTTATTACTATCAAGTATATTACGTATTCTAAAATAAAAGATAAGTGAGGTTTCCATAATAAAAAGGAAAGTTTTATCAATAGACAGCCTCCTGGAATGAAGCAGAGACCTTCGATTTAGAGGACTTTGTTTGAGTTCTACAATTTACTGGGGGGGCAGTGGGGAGTAGAGGGATTCATTTTACCTCTTTAAATTTCCTCATCTTCGAATGGGCATGATAAAAATACCTCATAGGTTTTTGGAGAGGATTACAAATATAAAATATAGAAAGTGCTCAGCATTATAGCTATCACAAGGTAAGTACTTGAATATGTTAGCTATTATTATTATTGCTATCACTATTATCATTTCTTCTATAACTGTGTAATTGTGGAAATACAAAGGAGTAACGGATATATACATATTTGATCAACCATTAAGTGCTGCATGTACCATGTTTCAATCAACATAAAATGATATCGGTTGCAAGATGATTATGGTATTTTCTCTAAGAAAGAAGAATGTTGCCTGCCTTCTTGTTACATCCACTGTGAGATACATCCTTTTCAGTTCAGATAGAGCAGGTTATGCTGCTATAACAAACAACTACAGAGTTCTAGTGGCTTACATGATCAAAGTTTATTTCCAGCTTATGTTAGCTGTCAATTGCAGGGGGTGGGAGGGCTTTGCTCACTGTGGTCACTTGGGAACTGTATTAGTTTGCTTGGGCTGTCATAAGAAAGTACCACAGACCAGGTGACTTCAACAACAGAACTTTATTCCTTCACTGGTTCTGGAGCCTTCAAGTCCAAGATTAAGGCACTGGCAGGGTTGATTTCTTCTGAGGCCTCTCTCCTCGGTTTGTAGACAGCCGCCTTCTCCCTGTGTCTTCACATGGTCTTCCCTCTGTGTGTGTCTGTGTCTTAACCTCCTCTTCTTATAAACACATCAGTCATACTGAATTAGGGCCCACATAATGACCTCATTTTAACTTAATTGCCTCTTTAAAGGCCCTATTTCCAAATACAGTCCCATCCCCAGGTACTGGGGGTTAGGACTTCAACATAGGAATTTTGAGGGGACACAACGCAGACCATGACAAGAACCCAGACTAGTGGAGACTCCGTTTCATCCTGTGCTCCCGCCAATGTTTGGCAGGGACAAGGGTACATGGCAAGCTGCACTGGCTTGTCAAGGCTTCCACTCGGAAACCACACTGTTGGCCAAAGTAAGTTACACAGGCACATTGCACTTCAAGGGCTTTGCAACAGGAGAAGTGCATGCTACCTTGTTCCTAGAGCAAAGAGAACCAGTGTATTTGGAGGCAGCTTAATAACTCCCACCCAGTTCAGTTACAGAGATGCTAACATGTGAAAAAAAACTGTGTATCTTAGATCCAAAAAAATGGGAGATATAAGAGATTGTAATTACTGCATGGTAAGAGTGATCGTTAGTCAAGTCACCCTCTCTCAGCCTTAATTCTTCCATCTAGAAAATGGTTTAGAGAGTTCTCTAACTATCAATAATTTAATACTCATAAATTTGATTGGTCATTAAAAAAAGAATGAGGGACTTCCCTGGTGGTGCAGTGGTTAAGAATCCGCCTGCCAGTGCAGGGGACACAGGTTCGATCCCTGGTCCGGGAAGATCCCACATGCCGTGGAGCAACTAAGTCCGTGTGCCACAACTACTGAGCCTGCGCTCTAGAGCCCATGAGCCACATCTGCTGAGCCCACGTGCCACAGCTACTGAAGCCCGCACGCATAGAGCCTGTGCTCTGCAACAAAAGAAGCCACCGCAATGAGAAGCCCGCACACCGCAATGAAGAGTAGCCCCTGCTCACCGCAACTAGAGAAAGCCCGTGTGCAGCAACGAAGACCCAAGGCAGCCAAAATTAAATAAATAAATGAATTTTTAGAAAAAGAATGAAATTCTGCAAGGAATCAGTAAGCTCTTGGGCCTTTGAAAATAATCTGATTTCATAGATTGAGCCCTGTTTTCTTGCAAGCAGGTCCATGAATTTAGAAAGCATGTGTTATGAACCACTGCAGTTTCTCTCCTCATAATCCATTTCCTTTTCTTCTGTGTGGTTCTCAAGGTATGTGGTCAGGTTAAGGGACTGAGACTTAAGCCAAGTTAAGGGACTGAGACTTAAGCCAGGCCGGTGTCACGTTCCTCTTGGCCACCATCGTTGGCCCAAGGCTGTACTCATGACAAAACCTGAGATGATGAAAAGAAAATGTTTTCTTTTTTTCCTGAGGCTGCTGGCACAGTTCTCTGCTGGGGGAGCTCTCTCTCGCCCTGGGCATGAAGCAGATCAGATAAAGGGTTCAGAGTTGCAGGAACTATTTTGCCACCACAAGAATCCTGAGCCAACATGGTGTTGAGAGTTGTCAAGAAACCAACCTTATTTGACCTTATTTGAACCCCTGGATCTAGCTGTGCCTGAAGCCAGGACTTTTCACTAAAATGAATCAAAACTTCTTTTTTTTGGATAAAGTACTTTGGAGCTGGGTTTTCTATCACCTGCAACTGAAAAGGTCCTAACTGATATAAAGTGAAATAATGATTTTGAACATTAACTGTCATAAGAACCACAATAGTATGCCTGAATGCCAAAAGACACAATTCAGTGTGACCTTCTTAGCAGTATATAAAAGCCCATTTCTATCAGCAGTACCCTGTATCAGAATTCCTGTCTTGGAACTTTATTTTCTGAGTTGAGACTTAATATCATACATAGACAGCCATATGAAATTCACTAATGTATTTATTATAAAAAAAAATCACTGAAGACCTTGTCTATGTATCACTCGGTGGTGCCTTCATAAGTAAATTTCTTTTAGAATTCAGTGTTAGGAGAAACCCAAGGAAAGGGTATGCCCTCCTCCCCTTCTGAAAATGCGTGGATAACTAATCTTGTATTCCTTTTTGCTTTGGCTGCCAGGAAGCCCAGAACTTCCCAGAGATTGAGGATTTAAACCTCAATCTCAGATTATTCTATACCACCTTGTGATCAGAACAATTTCCTTTTCCTTGGTTCTTATGTTCTCTGTATCATATACCGTATATGTTTTTGTTTTGCAAATTCTTTAATGGAAGAAGCATGTTATAAACAAATAAAATGTATCCACGTTATTACCATTATATGATAGTGATTGTAGGAGAGAAGGAGTTTGTAACTATGCTAACGTCTCCTCTGAGTTGAAGCCTGAAAAACTAGTCAGGAACCCCCAAATCCAGGGACTGATGTGAATTACAGGAACCATGAGTTTTCATTCTCCTGACCCACACAGCTTTCTGTTTTTAATATGATAGTTGAAGCCCCTGAGGAGGTGGATTGTTTCTCTGTGTGGCCTAGGGGAAAGAAAAATTAATGCGAATCAGACAGGTTTTGGTTGCTCACTAGCCATGAGACCTTGGGCAAGCCACGTAACTTGAGTCCCAGTTTTCTCTCATGTAAAGGAGGAAATGCCCATCACAGGGAGTTGTTGTAGATAGTAGAAGGAGATGCTGATCTGTGGTGCCTAGTACTGTGCCTGGCAGACTGAGGCCTCCCTCCGTAAGGCAGAGGTGGCTCCCCCTTGCAGGGGGGCGTCCCTGGCTTCTTGTACCAGAGGTCTCTGTGCCTTTGCAGAACCACGCCACTGACCTGATTTCCACATCGTGTTAGTTTCCCCTCTGCCTTGTGTCTGTCAGTCTTTGCCTTATCCTTCATCCAGAGGCAGCCCAGGAAACAGCTTGTTATAGAGACTTGCCCTTCTATGTGATTAGAGTCACCTGGATGAAGCCCTACATGAGGATTATTTTTTTTTTCCCATAAGTAGGTGTTAAAGGAAATCTTTGCAGGGTATTATTTTCTCTCTCACAATAAAAATTAGGCAGTTGTGCCCTTCTCCTTACTTTGGCTGCTGGGACGCTCAATGGAATAAACCACAAGCAGATCAACGACTTTAACCAAGCACCCGATCTCTGTACCAGTCAAGGGACAAGCAAGCTATACCTCTGACTTGAGATGCTCACAGCCCAGAGGGGAAGGTGGAGGGTCCAGTGAAGGGCTGGATGAGATGGTAGGAGAGGATGCTGCAGAGAGCCCTGAAGTTCTTGGAGTTATTTACTTTCTCAGAGTCTTGATTTTCTCCTAGAACTTATGATTTTCTTCCTCTAGATTTTGGTTTCCTTACTTATATTTGCAATTGTTATTTGTTTGTTTGTTTCATAAGCTACCTTCAATCCTTTGAACAATGAGGTAGAGGCATAGATAGCACATAAATAAAATAACCTCTGTCTCTTGTCTGTAGTAGACTGTCCTTTGCAATGTGACTTTGAAGCTCCTCCCACAAGAGGTGGAGCCTATTTCTCCACCCCTTGAAGCTGGGCTGCTGTGTGACTTGCTTTGGCCAATAGGATGCAGTGAAAGGAAGGGTGCACCCGTTCCAAGCCTTGGCCTCAGGAGGCCTTGAGGACCACCACTTGCTGTCTTGGACCCGACCATCACCATGAGAATAATCCTAGGCTAGGCTGCCAGAGGCTGAAGTCCACGTGGAGAAGAGCCATCCTACAGCCAACCAACCCCCAGGCATGGGAGAGATCCCAGCCAACCTCAGCAGAGCTACATGGATGACAAATTGCCAACTGCAGACGTGTCAATAAGCCAGCTAAGACCAGTAGGACCACTTGGCTGACCCGAAGACTCGTGAGCAATAATAAATGCTTGTGGTTTTAAGCCACTAAGTTTAAGGATGGCTTGTGACAGAATAGCTAATACACTCTCCTGGTGCCTGCACAGTTACTAGGTACCCAGTAAGTGCCTGTTTTATGGAGTGAGATAGTCTCACTGCATGGAATGAAGGACTTACACTTGTAAGTGGCTTTAGTATATTTCCTGGCTGATTTAAAAGTTTAAGGAGGGAATATAGCTCCAAAAAGGTGTATTGAACTGGAGCTCGGGAGACCTGGACAACGGTCCCAGACTACGGGCTCTCTGTGCTCCGTAAGCCTTTCTCCTCCAGGCACCTCAGTTTCCCCATCTACAACGCCAAGGGGAGGAGTAGCCTTAGAAGAAAGGGCAACCAGAACCTTGGCCACCATCCAGCCACAGAACCTGTCCTGTTTCTGCTACAGCCACCAAGCTCTAGATGTCACAAATTGCCTTGACTGTCCTGCACTGGCCACCAGGGGCTGGTGCCAGAAGTGAGAAGTTTCTGTTACTCTGGCTGCTTCATTTGCGGTGGTTTCTCCATTGTCCATCTCTGTGGAGTCACCAGGTCCCATCTGACAACGTGGAGGTCTGGCTGGCAGCACCCTGGTCCTTTACCCTGCAAGGGAGGCTGGGAAAGTGAGGGAGGTGAACCCTGACTTTCACTAAGATTCATGTGGTAGGAGTTCCCCAAACACAGGAAAGAGATTCAGATTCTGGACAGCTAAACATGGGAAGAAAAACGTCCACAACACAAAATCCTTCATGATGTTGTCCCAAGAGTCTGAGAAGATGCTTTCAAAGGGAGTCTGTGAGACTCGAAAAGCCGTTTAGCAGACCAGGTGCTCAGAAGTTGTGTTGACTCTCCTCTGGAAGTGAGCAAAGACAGGGGTTACCGAAATAGCTGGGCTTGTTAAGCCCCTCTGTGGCCACTGAACAAAGCTCCAAGCACATGTTCTAATGCACCCTGGAGATATGGGGGCTGTGCACCTCTCAGGGGTAACCCCAAAGTTGAACAGAGCAACAGACCAGGTTGACAAGATGACTTCAAAAGCCAGAGCCTCTCAATTACTGAGAAATCAGCTGGAGAACATTACAGTCAAGCATAACTGAAGGCAGACAACTCATTAAAAGGATTGCCCTCAGTAATGAAAACCATGCTGGCGGAGAGACCCAGCAGGCCTCAGGAAAGGCTCGGCACATCCTGGGCCCAGAGTGCAAATGCAGACACTCTGTTCTGGCTTCCAATCCATGAGAAACATTCTGCTTCTTTCCTGGCATCCTTTTCTCCAAACTCATCCATTACTCCTTCTCCCTTTATTTGCCCAGAGTATAGCACTTTATAAGGTGCCCAAATGTTCAGAATCTGTTTCCTAAGGTGAAAAGAAAATTATACACACTAAGTGGGGCTGTTAAATAAGGTTGAAAACATTTGGGGGTGGGGTAGGTCAGGTGTCACAGGTCCCTTTGAGAATCTGTTGAAAAGTGTTGATCCCCTTTCTAGGGAAAAATACACACACACATACACACACACACACGCACACACACACACGTGCACAGCCCCCTCCACCATTTTGCACGTAATTTGATGAGCCCACTGATATTCATGCATGGAAATTTAGAGGGTTAGAGCATGAAGAGCCTTGTAAGCCATGTTGAGGAATCCAAGACTTTATTCAGAGGTCAGTTAAGATACTATAACAAGTAGGAAATACTGGCAGCTTTCTCTGTAATAGAGACACAGAATAACCATGGTTTAAGCAAGATAGATATGTTTCTCTCTTGTGAAAGAATCCAGAAGTTGGCAGTTCACAGTTAACTGATGTTCACGATATTGTCAACATCCCAGACTCTTTTTTTTTATCTTTTAGCTCTACCAGTCTTAGTACCTGTTTCCATCCTCAACATCTCTTCATGGTCATTAGATGGCCACTGCAGCTCCAGCCATCATATTAGCATTCCAGTCAGGGAGAAAGAGGAACTGGGAGGGAGAAGGTCAAAAGGGCTTCCCAGCTGAGTCAATTCCTCAGTGAATGTGCTTTCCTGGAAGCCCTACCCAGTGACTGCCACCTTCATACTTTTGGCCAAAACTTAGACATGTATCTAAAAGGACTTGAAAATGTAGTTTCCCAGGTGGGTCAATCCTACCAAAATCAGAGTTCCTTTCCTAAGGGAGAAGAGGAGAATGGGTATTGGTAGAGAGAGAACAGTCTCCGTCAGAGGAGCGGTAGGAGAATCAGAAGCAAGAATGTGGCCAGGTCATGTTGCCAGCACTGTGGATTGTAGACTGGGAAGAGCAAAAGAAACAGGAGGTAGGGAGGGTTTAAAGGAGCCTGAGTTCATTTAGTGACTGCAGGGATGGAGAGAAGTAGATGTGGAGGAGGTGGAATCAACATTATGTAATTGATAAAGCTGGTGATGGATGGGATATGAGGGTGGGGGAGGAGTATGATATCGTGATTTAGGATAAGAAATATACATTTGGTCTTCACCCCCATTTCTGGCACAGAGCTCCTAAATCCTTGGTATATCCTAAGTGATGGGAGCAATAGAAATGCCTTTGTTATTTTAATGAGATGACTTTTGGACCACACCTAAGGATGGGGTTACCAGGAGAACCCACCAAGTGATTAGAGTAAAAGGAAATTTCAGTCCCACTCCCGTGACCTCTGGGGAGGGGAGAGGGGCTGGAGATGGAGTTCAGTTACCAATGGCCAGTGATTTTATCAATCGTGCCTATGAAATGAAGCCTCCATAAAAACCCAAAAGGACAGCATTTGGAGAGCTTCCGGGTTGGTGAACACATGGAGATTTGGGGAGAGTGGTGTGCTCAGAGAGCATGGGAGCTCCATGCCCTTTCCCCATATCTTGCCCTATGCACCTCTTGCATCTGGCTATTACTGAATTACATCTTTTTATAGTAAACCGGCTACCTAGTAAGTAAATGTTTTTCTGAGTTCTGTGAGCTATTCTAACAAGTTAATTGGACCCAAGGAGGGGGTTGTGGGAACCTCCAATTTATAACCAGTGAGTCAGAAACCCAGGTGACAGCCTGGACTTGCAATTGACGACTGAAGCATGTCTGTGGGGGACGGTCTTGTGGGACTGAGCCCTTAACCTGTGGAATCCGATGCTATCTCCAGGTAGATGGTGTCAGAATTGAGTTGAATTGTAGGATACCCGGCTGGTGCGGAGAATTGCTTTGTGGTCTGAAAAAAAACCACACATGTCGAATTGGTGATCAGAATCAAAGGGAGTCATTGGGAATACATCCACAGAGCCAGTCCATGGGGAAGAAGTCTTGTGAGCTGGGGAAAAAATTAGGACTTCTAGCAGGTCCTGACTGAGACCAAGAGATCCTGAGCGCTGAAAAGATGACAGCGCTTTATTAAAAAAATCTCCCCTATGAACAAGTCCAACAGCATTCTGATTTTTCCTATAACTGCTTAGACTCTTTTTCCAAAAGTCAAATTTATTGAGCTATAACTTACCTACAATAAATGAACGTATTTTAAGTGCACAATTCAATGATTTCTGTCAAATGTGTACACTTTTTGTGTAACTAACACCCCAGTCAAGATAGAGAATCTTTCCATAATTACAGAAAGTTTCCTCGTGCTCCCGCCCACTCAGTCCCTACACCCCCTCCCCCAGGCAACCACTGATCTGATATCTGTTACTATAAATGAGTTGGCCTTGTTTAGAAGTCACATAAATGGAATCATTCAGAAATACTCTTTTGTGTCCGGCTTCTCTGAGTCAACATCAGACCTCTCAGATTCATCGTGTTGCCTATCTGTATTGTGTTTATTTCCAGGTAGTATTCCATTGTATGAATATACCACAATTTGTTTATCCATTCATGTGTTGATGGATATTTGGGTTATCTTCAGTTTGGGGCTATTATGAAAAGACTCTTATGAACATTTGTGTAAGCCTTTTTGAGAACACATATTTCTGTTGGCTTGGAATGGCTTGATCATATGGTAAGTATATATTTAACTTTTTAACTGTTTAAAGAAGCTGCCAAACTCTTTTCCAAAGTGGTTGTACCATTCTATTTTTCCATCAATGGTGCATGAGTGTTTCAGTTGTTCTACATCCTTAACAACAGCTGGTAGGGTCACATTTATTTTTTTTAAGCCATGTCAGTGAGTATGAAGTGTTACCTCATTGTGGTTTAAATTTGTATTTCCCTGACGACCAGCATCTTTAAATATGCTTATTGGAGACTCATATACCCTTTTTGAGAAGCAAAACCTTTTGCTCTTTTAAAACAATTAGATTATTTGTCTCCTTATTATCTATTTGTATGAGTTCTTTTATAGTCTAGATACAAGTCCTTTGTCAGATAATTATTTTGAAAATACCTTCTCCCTATCTGTAGTTTGTCTTTGATTGTTCTTGACTATGTCTTTTGAAGAGAGAAGATTTAAATTTTGACAAAGTCAATTTATAATTCTTTTGTTTATGGCTCATGGTTTTTGTCCCATCTAGGAAATCATTACTCACGCCATGTTTGTAAAAGTTTCCTCCTGTGTTTTCTTCCAGAAATTAAAATATTTTTCGCTCTTACGAGAGTTGTATTTTATGCATGGTGTGAGGTAAGGGTCAAGGCTCGCTTTTTCCTGCACGGCCATCTAGTCATTCTGGCATGAGTGTAAACATCTTGCACACTTGGGTACTTTTTTTTGGAAATAGCAATCTATTGAAATGCTTTCTATTTTTTCTCACATTTTTGGTCCCTCTGCTTTGCTGGATGCATGCTGCATGTGTCTGTGGAGCAGATTTTGAGTTCTGATTTTCACAGTTTGAATTTGCCTTGCCTGTAGGAGATGCAGGTGGAGACGTCTATCAGGCTTGCGGTGGGCTGGAGCCCAGGAGAAAAGACTGAGCTGTAGATGCAGAACCAGGAGATGCATCACTCTGGCCGGAGTCATGCTGGGGAAAAGCCACAGCTAGGTTCTTCCTGGGTTCTGCTGCCCCGCCTTTCTTCCTCTGCCTCCTTTGCCTGTGGGTGGCTTCCCGTGGGAACAAGCAGCTTCCCTTGTTGACTCCCACATCCTTAAACTCTCTTCTGACACCCTTTTGAATGCACCATCTGTTTCCTCCTGAGACCCTGACTGATATACCCAATTATGCAACAATTTATTAAAAGGTAACGTCCCTTGTTATTCTCCCTCATGTTGGACACCCAGGCACAGGCTGCACAGGCACTTAATCAGTCCATAACTGGCTAATGCTGAAGTCTTCTATTGCAAAGCCCTAATGCAGGAAGCTAGACTCAGGTTGGCTGCCGAAGGTAGTATCTATTGGTAATTTGTGAACTCATTCACGGAAGGAGGCCCAGTGGTTTCCATAGGCTCTGGACTGTTGGCTCCTTAAGGGCAGGAGTCGTTTCTGCGTTCACTCACCCTCAGCTGTCCAGCATCCGGGAGAGTGCAGGATGCATAGCAAACCCTGACATGTTGGAAACCCCACAGTGGGTACCAACCAGCACCTTCCCTGCACACCCAGCAGCTTAGGATGGTGCCTCCAGCATCTTATGGGTAAAATACTTAAGTACCATCTAGGGAGGGCATTCAAGAGCTTCCAAAACAGTGTAGGAGATGCTATGTCTTTTTGTTTTTATTTTGCCTACTCTGAAGTTTTTAAGGAATTTCTAGTCATTTGCTCCATGCCA